>NC_136269.1:50049365-50346865 GCF_964187855.1 Myxine glutinosa | reverse complement strand
GCACAGCTGTAAGGACGAAGGACGGGAACAGTGGTGAGTTTGAGGTGAAGGTGGGAGTGCATAAGGGGTCGGTACTAAGTCCACTACCATTTGTAGCTGTGATGGAGGTGCTGGCTCAGAATGTAAAGGAGGGTTTACCGTGGGAGGTGTTGTATGCAGATGATCTGGTGTTGATTGCGGAAAGTATGGATGGACTGAAGGAAAAGATGAACAAGTGGAAGGAATGTATGGAGACATAAGGTCTGAAGGTGAATATAGGAAAGACGAAGGTGATGGCAAGTGGTAAAGCATGTGGTGAGGTGGAAAGAACTGGGAAGTGGCCATGTGCTGTGTGCAGGAAGGGCGTCGGAGTGAACTCCATTCAATGTACAATGTGCGCTGAGTGGGTGCATCAAAAATGTAGTGGTCTGAGAGGGTCATTAACCAGTGTGGCAGCTACATTCAAATGTAAGGTGTGCACAGAGGGAGCTGCAGATGGAGGAAATGTTGAGTTGGATCTTGGAGACGGCGTGAAGCTGGAAGGTGTGAAAATATTTTGCTACCTCGGAGACATGCTGAATGGAGAAGGTGGATCAGACTCGGCAACGGTTGCAAGAGTGAGATGTGCATGGAAGAAGTTTCGGGAACTGAGTGGTGTGTTGATGAGGAGGGGAGTGTCGTCGAAGCTGAAGGGAAAGGTGTATGCTGCATGTGTGAGAAGTGTTATGATTTATGGGAGCCAGACATGGGTAATGAACATAGAGCAGCAACGAAGGCTGGAAAGAGTGGAAATGCGAATGGTTCGGTGGATGTGCGGAGTATCGTTGAGAGAGAGAGGAAGACAAATGATGAATTGCGAAAGATGATGGGAACAGAGCCTGTGATGGATGCTGTGAAGAGGAACAGGTTGAGATGGTTTGGTCATGTGTTGAGGAAGGATGAAAGTGACTGGTTGAGAAGAGTGATGGAAATGAATGTAGAAGGAAGTAGAGGACGGGGAAGACCGAGAAAGACTTGGCAAAAGATGGTGGAAGAAGAAATGCGGGCAAGGGGGTTAACAAGGAGAGATGCAGAAAATAGGGCAAAATGGAGAAGATTGTCATGGGGACCGCAAGGGTAACCCCCGCTCTAGCAGGGAAAATGGCCTTAAAATGCATGTTGTTGTTGTTGTATATAGATGCTGAAATAATTCATATCTGAAAAAAATTACATGTAGTAAATAAATTGACAACAAAAAAGTTAATTTGACACATCAGTCTTGTCTCGGAGCTAACGTCGGTTGCGTTTGATGCCATTGAATGCCTTTGCTCCAATTTGGCATCGATGGGGTCAGTGGGGGTTGCTCAGGAGCTGGAGGGTGGTGGCATTACCTGCAACATCCTCTTCAGAGTCTGGTGCAGGTGCAGGCTGTTTTCTCTTTAAGACCGAGTTGAGAGAAAGTTGACTTGGCATCGTTTTTTTCCTTGTAGAGCTCATTGCAGGATGAAAAAGCATTAAAACCATTCTTTTCACTGCAGCTGTGATTCAAAGTGCTGTGCTCCAAATCAGGATCATTTTTAGATATGAGATCCAGAGTCTCATCTTTATTCAGGATGTTGGAAAGAATTTTGCATGCTAAAATCCTCTCCAGTTGGTCCACTTCTGTTGATTCTACAGCCTCTTCAGCCCGTTGTTGGTCAAGCCCTATCAAGTCCTCATTGGTCAAACTCTACCCATGAGTGTTCAGCAACTCCTCCACATCTCCTGCATTGACTTAGTCGAATCCCCCTTTGTTAGCCATCTTGGCGATTTCATTGTATAGTGTGGGTAGCTTGGGTTTGAATCCCATGAAGATGTTGATGAAGGTTTGGCCGGATCAATGAAGTCGTTGATCTGGCCAAACCTTCTAACAAACACCATTCATTACAGTTGTCCATGACTTCCTTTCAGGCCTCAGCGATGTTTTAAATGACTTTCATGTTAAAAGACTGCCAGAAATCTCGAATGGGATTGGCTGTCTTTGCCAGACTGATGGAGGACCAATGGATTAGCTGAGAAAAGGTGCGTCACAGGTAGAAAGCCTTGAAAAAAAAATACAGCTTCAACTTTGATGCCAGTTGATAAAGGAGTCGAGGTCAACTGGATGACCTGGTGCATTGTCCAACAGTAACAGCACTCTCCAAGTTAATTTTTTTCAAGAACTTTTCACTGCTGGCCAAAAAGAATGCACAAACCAGGTCCGAAAAAAAAAAAATCCCTTTTTAAGGCCATTTTCCCTGCTAGAGCGGGGGTTAGCCTTGTGGGCCCCATCACAATCATCATAGTTCCCTTTTTGAGGCAATGTTTTTTTTATGGCCGGATGCCCTTCCTAACGCCAACCCTTTAGTCGCCTCTTACGACATGCAGGGATACAGTGTAGTTATTCTAAACCAGGGCACACAACGGCTCTGAGAAATGGCACTTTATTTATTTCTCTTTCCCGCCTGTGGAACTGACTTCCACACTCTCTTCAATTTCATTCTTCCCTCTAGATCTTCAAGACAGCTGTTCACCACTATTTCAGGACACCCCCCCCCCCCCCCCCCCCCGGCTATCCAAAGCCATGATCTTTTCTACACACGTTAAACCACCCCCACCCTCCCACAATTTTGCTTTTGTATCTATCTTGTCCACTCTTTGTGTTCTCCCTTAACCCTGATCATTACTTGCATCCTTTGTTTGTGCATCTCTGTCAATCTTCTCCCTCCACCCTGCTATTGGTGTTTCCCCTTTCTCCAGCTGTTCCATCTGTTCTGTGTCCTAGCTCTTCCACAAGCCTAGACCATGTATTCAATTTTACCCTGCGCTCGCGAAGCGAAAAGCTTCAGAAAAGAAGTGCCCATTGTTGCATATAGTTTTCAAACTATATGCAACAATGCTGTTAGATGATATTTGTAAATTTTTGCATTGATAGGGTGAGCGGTTTCAGAGATATAATTATTTAATATTTTCCTTCAATCCAATATGGCTGCCAAACCATGTGACCTATGATGTCATAAGTTTAATATTTCAATGCAAATGGGTCATAGATCATGTGCATGCAATTTCAGATTTTTAGGACAAGGAATTGGATTGAAACATTTTTGGCTGGTATACCACTTCACTTATGATGTCATCATTATTATGCTTTTGTTCCCCATTGGGAGTACCTGACAATGTGCCAAGTTTCAAATTTTCCCATTCAGCGGTTTGCGAGAAATAATTTTATTATTATTTATTTTTGATCCAAGATGGCTGCCATACCACATGACCTATAACGTCACAATTGTCATAAAAACATTCTGCATCGGCGTCACTACTACCCTGAAAGTTTCGTCACAATCGGACATATAGTTGCTGAGAAAAACGAGGTTTAGGAAGGACGGACGGACGGACAACCCGAAAACATAATGCCTGTGTTCTCGGCCTCAAAACGGCGACTGTCGGCGGATGCATAAAAAGGATCATTAGTTATGCCTAAGTCACACATAGGCGGATATTTTGGCGACTACTGGCGACTGCCGGCGATCAAGATTTTTCGGTGACTACTGGCGATTTCGGGCGGTCAAATATGGTCAGGCGGCCACATTGCGACTGCATTGCGACGGCGCCCCGAGTGGGATGGTGACTGTTGAAGATCGACGACGACTGCATTGCGGATGCACGGCGGCAGCATGGCGACAGTCTGGCGGCTAGATTACGACCAATGGCGGATCGCGGCGACTGCATTGGGGCCGGGTGGTGGTTTACTCCGACGTCCGCAAGACTGCAATAAGACCGCCGGCGATTGGAGACTATTCACACAACTTTTTAAATCTTTATTTCTCTATTTTACATTTCACTTTATTCATTTCAATGATGTATGACATGAAGCATAAAGATGTTTGATGTGCAATAACAAATAACAAAGATGTATCATTGTAATGTAATAATCAAACTTTTCTGCAGGGAGAGAGAATGGAAATAAAGTCCAACAAATTATTTCCACTGGTCCCAAGTCCCATAAATAAAGTTTCCAAAGGACCAAAGTCCCAAAAATAAAGTTCCCAAAAGTCCCAAGTCCAAACAATAAAGCCATATCCTTGTCGGCACCACAGGACCTCACTCCACGGAGACCCTCACACCATCCTGTCTTGCCATGGAATCGTGGTATGTCGTAATGCAGTCGCCAGGCAGTCGTATCTCTGTCGCCAGTGGCCGTAACTCGGCCGCCACTAGTCCTACTGCTGTCGTCGTCAGTCTCCCATAGCCGCAGGGGAGACGTGGCAGTTCTTCTGTAGTCGATATGCAGCCGCAACAGTGTCGGCCCGTAGTCGGGAAGATGCCGCAGGAAGGCCGTATGGCATTCGCATCTCTGCCGTGCTAGCTGGTGGGGCGATTGCGGAAGACTATGAGCGACTGGGTTGCGGCCGCTTTACGCTCTTATTACGGATACCGACGACAGCATGGCGGTTCCATCACGACAGCATGGCGGATTTTTTTTGAGTGCGACTGAGCGCGCCGTTTTTAAACATTTAAAAAAATATTTGGCCCCTTTGCGGCTCTTGCCGACTGCAGCCAACCTGGGGAGGATAACCACGACGACAGGCGACCGTCCATTACGGTTTCATTACGATTGTCGGCGGGTGGTGGCGATTTTTCCAGTCGCCAGTAGTCGCCGACAAATCCGCCTATGTGTGACTTAGGCATTAAACATCTACATGACACGTACAAAGCCACAATGAGACATTAAGAGCCCAAATTAACCTTTAGCCATAGCAGAGGCACGCTGATAGCTTTGGGAAAGCAACCAGAAGTATATGCAAGGGCCACCACCCATACATATCAATGGCAGTGCAGCTACCCTGGCATTTCACACCCGCTGATAGATGAGCCTCTCAATGCATTACCATCGAGCTCGGGATCCTGTGCTATCGGGCGGCCATGACCTGCATCATGTTTTTAACCTGAACCCTTCAGATTGATCAGGCTCAGGTTGTCAACCACAGTGCTCAGTGTACATGACTATAACGACAAAACTAAAGCCCCTCAAAAACGGAACAATCTACCCCTTACACTGAGAAAAGCAAATATGGAAAGTGTGTCTCTTCATAGTACACAGTAAAAAAGTACTTCACTATACTCGTCCGCTTCAAGACAACAAATAGTACCTCTACCCCAATTTTTGGTAGACTGACGACCAAGGCTAACAAGTTAAACCCACCCTGGTTTGAAGTCAGAGTTGTCCTTCTCGGCAGATTTCCGATCAAGGCTTACGAGCTTCATCCACCCAGGGCACCCGGATTTAAAGCGCTGGGCAATCGCCTGCCATTAGTAAGAAACAGGGTCGGCATAAGAAGCCAGTTAGTAGTATTTGGTTAGGAGAGGCTCTCTGAGGTGCTGTGCTATATTTGGACATTTCAGAGGAGATGGAGATGCTCAACCAACCTACCAAATCCCAGCACGTTCCCAAACACATTATGACCCCATTATTTCTTTTATATGACCTTTAAAATCATTATTATGACCATTAAAATCATTATTATGACCTTTAAAATCATTATTTTATTTCCATTGAATTATGTGCTTGAACACCTGTAACTTGATCAACTTGTAAGTTGTTCTATGAATTCTCCAGTTATTTATGCATTGACATGTCTTGAAAGCAAATTACCAATGCCTTATACCTACCATACAACTTTCTTTGTATATTATGATATGTTGTCTCATGCACCAACTTCAAAGACCTGCAACAACATTTGCTGTTTTTGTACTTGAATCCAAAAAGTGAAACCAAATGAAAAACGAAAAGAAGTTGAAATTAGAGCAAAAATGAAATATTTGTGTAAATTGTATTCAAATACCATTATTTAATTTCTAAAAATCGATAATGCTCAAATGATAGACATTTGTACAAACAAATTCTTTACTGCAACCACTCAAGTTCAGCCCTTTTTCTTTCTTTCTTTTTAATAACAAATATTCAGATTAAAAAATTCATCATTTTCAACTGTACATTGTGTATTCATTTGACGTGTCTTCTTGGTAAGTCTCTTCATGAGTAATTTGTTGCTTAGTTGCATCATGTCTAAGCTATTTCCAAAAATTACGACTTTACCATTTGAGCTACGCCATCGCTAGTTCCCAATTTGTCTAGCATTTGCCATGACTAAACAAGGCCCAATGACAAACCTAGAGTTGACCTTGACCTGGAAGAACCTGTGTTTTCCCAGGAACAGCTCGACGTTGCTTTATCACATGCAACAGGATGTCAAGGCATCTGTTACTCTTGCGGTCCACAATATCACACATTTGCCAAAGATACCGTTCTCCCAGCAGCACTCATGTAGCACACCGACAATTAAAATAATCTCAGCTTCAAAGACTACATACACACCAGGCAGACATCAACAATTTCATCTTCTAAACGACATGTCCACATCACCAATGATCTCGTCACAACATTTATACATTTGAACTTCCACACTCATTACGAGGCACAACACTCGGTAATATGACAACATCCAAAATGTTGTGTGTATGAAGAAATAATCCACATTCACAATTTACCAATTTCAATTTTACCGGGTCCCTTCGCTAGGATATCTGAGATCGACTCCATTTGGACGTTCAAAATGACTTTTTGATCACCTATCCCTTCCTGAAAACAGGCTCTTCAGCATGGGCAGCAAAATATACCGTGTTCCGAGGCTGCCGCATTGCACTCCGAAGATGCCTCGGAGTTTCTTATCTAGGCTGAAACCCATTAAGTTTCACAAGAGATTGCCCTGCGCCTGTCTGTGCTATAGCAGGTGCTCATAGAAAGGAGGCACTTTTGTTATATCTCTATGAGCCGAGAGTTGATGTTTAAAGAAAGCTTCCAGTTACATTTTCACCTCGTAGGGGATTTAAGTGCCTGTTTTGTGTTATACTGTTTTGGCAGAACTGTGGCATTCTTGTTGAGCCATGAGAGCTGCTGTGCAAAAGTATTTTCCTGTTTTTTGCTTCTGCACCACTTTTATTTCTGAGTTTTTGCAACGTTTGTTAGAATCCACCATTCTCAATGTATAAATTAGTAAATTTCTCTGCATGCTTATTGTTTGTTGCTTATCATTTTGATAAAACGTTTTTTTGAGATCATCAGATTCGTTTGACTAGCTCTGGTTGTACACCTGTGGTGTTTGGCAGACTGCAAAATTCGATTTACGGATCTAAAAGATAAACTGGTAAGATTCATGAGGTTTAGAAACAGCACAACCTGTAACAGGCCTCATGGCTTCCAGCTTTGTCTGTTTATTTCATGCACTGATAAATACAAGGTAATTCCAGTATAACAAAACATTGTTGGGAAAAATGCCAGGGGCATAGAAAAGGCCTCTTTATGTGGTATGTGCCATGTGGCAAAGTATAGAAAAGAAGGGGCATTCCATAGCTTGTAGCCAAAGCCAAACAATGGAAAAGAAGAGACATTCCATGGCTTGTGGAAAATGCCAAACAATAGAAAATAAGGGACATTCAAAAAAATCTCACGTGCATGTTGGATTACCATTGTGTTCTTCGGAGGAACCAAGTAATGCTCTAGAAATGTTCACCTGAAGGGGTGCAAATTTGATTCATACACCTGCATGAAGAAGTAAATGTATTTTAACCTATATATGTATTTTATACCTATATATTGTCTTACATGACAGTATCTCTAATAGTTTCGGAGAGTGGACACAGATATAAGGCCCGTAGCTAGTTGATGCAAGTTTACACTTCGCAGTACAGGAATGTGTCGATGGTGAGCTGCTGTTATTTATTTATTTAATGCTGAAGACCCAGCTGTTTTTTTTTCTGAGTATTATATAAACCCAGATGAGCAAAATGTACGAAAGCTTTATATTGTACTAGTGGGTTATGCTTCCACATTGTAAACAACAACAAAGCATGCTTTGTATGTAGGTACATAATAAATAGAAGCTTTATGATTATAGGCAAGCATCACTGACCTGTTGCTAGATATCAATTTCGGTTTTTCATTTTATTTTTTATAGATGCGTATACGTTTTTTTTCCATAAAATTTCAGAAGTTTTTATTTCGCAGTTTATAGCTATATAAATTACAATTTTCAAATGCTACATATCAATTGCGGGGGTTTTTTTTTAATGACGCGTTCAGTTTTTTTTTTTTAACGTAAATTTTTATTTACGGACACTTTCCGATGGTTCTGTGATTTTTTGGGGATTTTTTTTTTCTCCGGTGTATCAGCTTTGGTGTTCGTTATCACGCCAAATTTCAGCTTTCGACGTCACCAGGAAGGGACCGAATATTGATATCAGTCAGTGAGTGGTTAGAATGAGCTGTATATATTAGATATGCAGGCTCTGCTGGTGTATGATCGGACGGAAATCCTTGCAAATTGTCTGCTGGGAAATTAAATTTAAGTCTTTATTTTCTTTGTATTTCTATATCCAAACGGACTTCCCTGTAAGGAAGCCACAGTTCACCACCAGGAATTTTCCCGCCAGGCTCTGGGCCGACGTGGTGTGTGGTGCTGATATTTTGAGAGGCTTGATTTAATACCCCAACCTCTCAACCCCACCTCCTTTTCTGCTACCACGCCGTTATTTGCTAGTATTTTTTTTTTTTTTTTTTAAAGTGAAAGCCCACAATATATTATATCCTTATATATATGTGCACATTATATATATGTGCTTATATATATGGACTTCTGCTTCCGGTCCGCTCGAGCAAGGAGGCTTGCTTAGATCTCTCCACAGCATCGAAGTCCTTTCCAAGGGTGTGGTGCTGACCGGGCCGCCGTGGTGCTGACCGGGCAAACGTGGCGTGGTGCTGACGGGGCCCCCGCAGCCGTGATGCCCCCCCCTCCCCCCCCAGAATTTCCATGTTTTAAACGTTTCCCAGTGTGTACCCTGGATTAGAGTAGGTACACTGTATCCCTGCGTGTCGTAAGAGACGACTAAGAGGGTTGGCGTCAGGAAGGGCATCCGGCCATGAAAACATTGCCTCAAAAAGAGAACCATGACAATTACAACTACATATGGGCAGGGTACAGCTCGAAGTGGAGATCGGTTTCTGAGGTTTGGGACATGGAATAGATTGGAATGTAGGGACAATGACAGGGAGATCAGGAGAAGTGGTGGAAGTATTGGTCAGAAGAAGAGTGGACATATGTTGTGTGCAAGAGACGAGATGGAAGGGAAGTGGTGTGAGAATGGTGAAGGGTAGGCAGGGACAGAAATACAAGTTTGTGTGGCAAGGGTGCCTGGAGGGCATGAATGGTGTTGGTGTCCTGTTTTCTGAGGAGTTTGTAGACAGTGTGGTAAGTGTGACTAGAGTGAGTGATAGGTTGATGATGGTGAAAATGATGATTGGAAAGCTCTTGGTGAACGTCATCTCGGGATATGCTCCGCAGGTTGGTCGGAGCGATGAAGAGAAGGACAAGTTTTGGTGTGCGATATAGAAGCTGATGGAAAACGTGAAAGATGAGGAAGTTGTTGTGGTAGGAGGAGACCTAAATGGACATGTGGGAAGGAGTATGGATGGTTTTGAGGGAGTTCATGGGGGTTACGGATATGGTGTGAGAAATTGAGAAGGTGAAAGGATTTTTGAGTTTGCTGATGGAGCTGATTTGTTGATTTGTAATACTCAGTTCCAGAAAGAGGATAATAAGCTTGTTACATACACGTCAGGTGGGTCGACGACAACCGTTGACTACCTGATGGCGCGTAGGTGAGAAAGGGGGCACCTCCGGGACACAAAGGTGATTCCGGGGGAGGAGGCTGTTTCACAGCACCACTTGGTTGTCTGCGACATAAGGGTGAAAGGTGCGAGGAGAGCTCGGCGGGTGAAGTACCAACCGAGAATGAAGGTGTGGAGGTTGAAAGAGGTGACAGTAAGGGAGGCATTAAAAGAGAGGCTGAGTAGGGTAGAGGATGATGTGGTTGAGCTTGAAAGTGGTTGGATGTCAATGAAAGCTAGTCTGTTGGGAGCCGTTGGTGAGGTATGTGGATGGACAAAAGGACCACCGAGGCACTCGGAAACATGGTGGTGGGATGATGAAGTTGGAAAGAGGATTGACGAGAAGAGGAAGAAGTTCAAGGAGTGGCAGAAGGCGAAGGGTACGGGAGCAGAAACAGCAGAGCATGAAAGTTACAAGGCAGCCAAGAAGGCTGCAAAGAAAGAGGTAGCAAAGATGCAGGAGGCATGTAGGAAAATGTTCGGAGAACGCTTGGATTCGGAAGAGGGTCAGAGAGCAGTATTCAGGATTGCAAAGCAGATAGCGAAAGAGAGGTGTGATGTGATGGGGGTGAGTTGCTTGAAGGATGAAGTGGGACAAATCGTTGTGGACCCAGATGGAATTAAAGGAAGATGGAAAAGATATATGGGAATGCTGTTGAATACAGAGAATGAATGGGATGGCAACATAGAGAGTAACCCAGTTTTAGGACCAGCAGAAAAGATAACTGAGAAGGAAGTTGAGGAAGCGATAAAAACAATGAAGAGTAGAAAAGCGGGAGGGCCGATGGGAGTTGTGGGAGATATGTTGAAGGCAGCAGGAAGTTGGGGTGTGAAGAGAATGACAGAGATATGTAATCTGGCGGTGAAAGAAGGCCGCATTCCAGTGGATTGGGAACTGAGTACCCTCGTCCCTCTATACAAGGGGAAAGGTGACCCTCTAGAGTGTGGCTCGTACCGAGCGTTAAAGTTATTGGAGCATGGAATGAAGGTATTGGAAAGGGTGTTGGAGAGGAGGATAAGGAAGAAAGTGAAGATCGACGAAATGCAGTTTGGATTTATGCCAGGAAGAGGAATGACAGACGCGCTTTTTATTGTGAGGCAGTTGCAGGAGAAGTACATGGAGAAGAGGAAGAAGTTGTTTCTTGGGTTTGTTGATCTGGAGAAAGCATTCGATCGGGTTCCACGCAAAGTATTGACATGGGCAATGAGGAAGTTAGGAGTGGAGGAATGGTTGATCAGAGTAGTGATGGCAATGTACAAAAGAGCGCGCACAGCTGTAAGGACGGAAGATGGGAACAGTGGTGAGTTTGAGGTGAAGGTGGGAGTGCATCAGGGGTCGGTACTAAGTCCACTACTATTTGTAGCTGTGATGGAGGTGCTGGCTCAGAACGTAAAGGAGGGTTTACCGTGGGAGTTGTTGTATGCAGATGATCTGGTGTTGATTGCAGAAAGTATGGATGGACTGAAGGAAAAGATGAACAAGTGGAAGGAATGTATGGAGACAAAAGGTCTGAAGGTGAATGTCGGAAAGACGAAGGTGATGGCAAGTGGTAAAGCATGTGGTGAGGTGGAAAGAACTGGGAAGTGGCCCTGTGCTGTGTACAGGAAGGGTGTCGGAGTGAACTCCATTCAATGTACAATGTGCGCTGAGTGGGTTCATCAAAAATGTAGTGGTCTGAGAGGGTCATTAACCAGTGTGGCAGCTACATTCAAATGTAAGGTGTGCACAGAGGGAGCTGCAGATGGAGGAAATGTTGAGTTGGATCTTGGAGACGGCATGAAGCTGGAAGGTGTGAAAACATTTTGCTACCTCGGAGACATGCTGAATGGAGAAGGTGGATCAGACTCGGCAACGGTTGCTCGAGTGAGATGTGCATGGAAGAAGTTTCGGGAACTGAGTGGCGTGCTGATAAGGAGGGGAGTGTCATTGAAGCTGAAGGGAAAGGTGTATGCTGCATATGTGAGAAGTGTTATGATTTATGGGAGCGAGACATGGGTAATGAACGTAGAGCAGCAACGAAGGTTGGAAAGGTTGGAAATGCGAATGGTTCGATGGATTTGCGGAGTATCGTTGAGAGAGAGGAAGACAAATGATGAATTGCGAAAAATGATCGGAATAGAGCCTGTGATTGATGTTGTGAGGAGGAACAGGTTGAGATGGTTTGGTCATGTGTTGAGGAAGGATGAAAGTGACTGGTTGAGAATAGTGATGGAAATGAATGTAGAAGGAAGTAGAGGACGGGGAAGACCGAGAAAGACTTGGCTAAAGATGGTGGAAGAAGAAATGCGGGCAAGGGGGTTAACAAGGAGAGATGCAGAAAATAGGGCAAGATGGAGAAGATTGTCATGTGGACCGCAAGGCTAACCCCCGCTCTAGCAGGGAAAATGGCCTTAAAATGCATGTTGTTGTTGTTTCCCCATACTAATATGAAGACTTGTAGTGATGGAGCATTCATGCTCTGAGACTATGGAGTTCTCTGTTCTTTAAAATCCACAGTCTCTTCAGTCAGTTTTGTGTCATGCTGTGTACGACTTTGTGAAATCGTGTATCTGGAAAAGTTTATCTTTATTGTTCAGGTTTGAGAAGTTTAACATGAATATGGAACCAACCACACTGTCCGTATGGCAATGTAATAATGCTGTGCTTCTCCATTGATTTTCTGTGCCTTAAGGGTGCTACTGCAGTGTTTTCTTTGTGCGGACCTTAACGTTATCAGGCTCCTTTTGTTTCCTTTATGGTGACGCTGTCGGTTATTAAGGAGGATTTCCCCCCCTCTCTTTCCCACCACCATACTCTTCCATGTAATTTTCCATCCTCATCTTAACTTTACCTTCCATGAGCTTTCTATCTGCCTCGTCTGAATTAGCACTGCCACCATTTTGCCTGACAGACTGTATTGTGATGATTCAAAAGGCAAAAAACGGAGGTCCTGCCAGACGGCCCTAAACATCGGATTGGATATGGTGTGCTGTGCATTGGCCCCAATATTGCCCCATCTTGCAGAGGAAGTATCTCTGCATCGGGCTAGTTCAGGTCGGTGAGCAACTGAGTCTTGACATTTCTCACTCTGAGTTGTTTGGACACATTTGTTTTGCTTGTATTTGTCATATCCACGATAAAATTTATCAGACAGAGGCAAAGTGACTCTCCATGTCATTTATTTGTAGAGTACGTGAGTGTTTTCCATTCGGGATGGATAGACCCTCCAGGATCTTGGAAGAAACTCGGTGTGGTGGAGGCCGTGGAAGCTGCCTGCTCTGTGCGCAACACTTTCTTGAAAGCTATTGGTGGACAAAACCCTGTTGAATTTAATGTGACCTTGGTCATAGATCCGTCTCTGCTGCTTGAGTTGTTGGAGGTGAGGTTTGCACATTTCTCTACCTCCAGCATGAAGTTAACCCTCCCTTATTACTTGCAAAATCGAAGATTTTTCAAGTATATTGGTCGGTTGTGTTTGTGGTTCTCTCTGTCTGTTTGTTACTTGCCGGAAAAGATTCCGGCAAGTATGTTGATCAGTTGGTTTGTCTGTCTGTTTGTCTGTCTCTCTGCGTGCAGCACTATGTCTACACCGTTGCACGTAGAATCGCCAAACTTTACACACATATTTGTCTTGCCCTGGAATAGACTGTGCCCAATTTTTAACTCTCTCGGCCCAAAGCCTCCATTATGACATCATAATTTGATAATTCGACAAGTACAAAACTTCATCCAATCAAGATGCAATTTCTTGAGCGACATGACGGCATAAACTGGTGGAGAAAAAATAAAATAATGATGACGTCATCAGTCATGTGGTTCGAAATCTTGGATGGCTTTTCCGCCATCTTGGAAAAACCGAAAAACTTTGCACCTGTATATCTCTGAAAGTGCTGAATAGAAAAAATTGAGACATGGCTCATTGTAAAGAACTCTCCATGGGGAGTAAAATATGTTAATGATGATGTCATTGGTGCCTCCATTATGACATCATAATTCGACGAGTACAAAACTTCATCCGATCAAGATGAAATTTCTTGAGCATCATCAAGGAATAAATTAGTTTAGAAAACAAATAATGATGACGTCATCGGTCACGTGGTTCGGCCGCCATATTTGTCCAAAATGGCCGATAAAAAAGTACATTCCGGCAAGTCCTCGGTCTCTGACCGATTTTTCATTTGTTTGTCTGTCACCGGCCTACAGGTCACAATTCTAAGCCGATCGTCACAAAACTTCAACAAGTTGTATAGGTCGTCCCAGAAGCCTATTGATTTTGAGGTCAAAGGTCAAAGGTCATCTGGAGGTCAAATTTCTAAAATTGCCATTTTAAATCCGATTGACTTGAAAATTGAATAGCATTTGTATATTGAGTCACTAAATTGGGAAATGAACTATTTTTGAGGTCGAAAGGTCAAAGGTCAACTCAAGGTAAAATTTTAAAAATCAATTTTCATCTAAAAATCCGTCAATTTTCAACCGAATGACTTGGAAATTGAACAGCATTTGCATATCGAGTCAATAAAATGGGAAACGTACTATTTTTGAGGTCAAAAGGTCAAAGGCCAACTTCAGGTCAAACTTCCAAAACCATCACTTTTCATCTGAAAAACCATCAATTTTCATCCGAATGACTTGAAAATTGAACGGCATTTGCATATTGCCTCAATTAATTGTGAAACCAACTATTTTTCAGGTCAAAAGGTCAAAGGTCAACTCTTGGTCAACCTTCCAAAATCATCATTTTTCATCTGAAAAATCGTCACTTTTCTTCCTATTGGCCCGAGCTTTGATCAAGATTGTCAATTTTAATCTTGATGAAATGGACAATTTGCTGTATCAATGGAATTTTTTTTCTTGGGGGTGGGGGGCAGATTTTGCAAGTATCGTGCTCCGCATGACGTCTTCTTGTCACCCCTCAGCCCAAATTGGGCTAAGGGGTATTGGCGTCACGGGCGTCGTCCGGGCTTCCATCAACTTTTGGTTTCCGTCAATTTCAGCAGAATGGCTTGTCCGATTAAATTCATTTTTGCAGTGTGTGTTGGGGTTTGGTAGAGGAAGGTTCCTTTCAAAAATGGGCGCGCTGTGATTTTCAATATGGCCGCCACAGTAGCCATCTTGAAATTGGTTTCCGTCAATTTCGAGCAGAACGGCTTGTCCGATTCAATCCATTTTTGCAGTGTGTGTTGGGTTGAGTAGAGGAAGGTTCATGGGTGCGCTGCGATTTCAATATGGCCGCCACGACAGCCATCTTGAAATAGGTTTCTGTCAATTTCGAGCAGAACGGCTTGTCCGATTAAATCCATGTTTGCAGTGTGTGTTGGGGTTGAGTAGAGGAAGGCTCCTTTCAAAAATGGGTGTGCTGCGATTTTCAATATGGCCGCCAAGGCGGCCATCTTGAAATTGGTTTCCACCATGCATGGGCTGAGTGGTTACGCCTGCATTGCGGTGCTATTTATTTATTTTTATTCTCATATTTATGATATCATATTTATGATATCATATTTATGATATGATAAATATTCTCATATTTATTCGTGTGTTATTTATTCACGATTTCTGTCAAAACTATGTCACAATTTCTTTGACAATTGATGAAGAGGAAACTAATATTAATGAATGAGTTATTTATTCTACAGACCTGTTTACCTTAATGTAAGCTGTGTATTTTGATGATGAAGACTAAACTTTGCAAGTGTACGTTCGTCAATCTGTGAAACGATGCCAAAAATGATGGTAAAATAAAAATTGTAGTAAAAGTCATTAACTGTTGTAAATATATATTACTGTATAGTATGTGGAAGATGAGTGATTTTTGTGAAAGACGAGAAATAGGGGGCCGGTGCATGGGGACGAATCAGCACTCTGTGGTTGATCGGTGTGAATCCAGGCATCAAGGAAGAATGGGAAAGATTTGGCCCAAGTCTTGCATTTGGGGGTCCAACCACCATGATGAGGCATCCCCGACAGTTGCTGGTATAGTATTTCTTATGGGTGGAGCTAGCTTGGGAGGAGGTGGCGGTGAGCCGCCCACCACCTTAAATGAATGGGATGAAGAGTGGGATTGAACAGTTGGAGGGAGACAAATGAGTGTCAATAAAAGAAGATTGGGCAGGAGGGAGTTGCTGGATCAGTAAGTGGTACCTGATTGAGGTATAGACGAGGTCATATAAAGGAAAGGGCAGAAGCCGAAAGGCAGGTAAGGAGATATTGGATGAGTAACCTGTCTCCAGTGCTGCAGAAGCACTCCTTGAGCCATAGTTTTTTTGACTGGAGATGCTAAAGAACAACTGACCAGAAGTTATCACGCAAAATATCTTTACTGATTAAAGCAAAAGCATTGTTAGATTTAGGACTTAGGTGTTTAAAATACCATGTACGGTTTTTTTTGCAGTAACTTGAATTATTCTATTAACCAGCCTCGTTCCTTGATCTACGGCATGTTTGTCATTGTGTAATTTCCATTACAGCATCCATTCCATTTGTACAAAGCATTTGTGATGTCTCTCCAGGTTCTCCATGAGACGGAAACCTCCAATTCCTCTCAACTGAATGAGATATTGATGTGTTCACAAACCACGATTGTGACCAAAGTGCCCCAGAAAGTGAGAAATGATGAAGAGATTTATGATGGAAAGTTCCACATTCATTTGCCAGGTAGATGACTCACCTTTTGATTTGCTTTTCGACAACTTTCATAGAATAGAATACCAATGTTTTTTCATTTCCTGTCTCACTGTATTGTGATGAGGGTAGTAAAAACGACATTAGTTAAGCAGGGGATGTTGCTTCGGATTTAGTAGGAGAAAAAGAAGGAAGGGGGAGGTGGTACGTCTAGACTCGAGAGCAGTGGTTCTTAACCTTTTTAAAGGCGCCGAACCCTAACGAAACCCATCGAACATTCACGGAACCCCTCAAATTTGACCAAAAAATTAAGAAGAATTGCATCTTAATGCGTTTTCTGTTCTTTTTTTCGGGAGGCGATCTGGGAAATGCGTGGTTTTTTTTTGGCAAGAGCCACCCTAAAATCATTTTCGCATGCAAGCCTGCTCCTTTTCTTTGTTTTAATGTCCACCAGTTTCGAAAACGCATGCTCGCAGAGATACGTTGTAACGAACGGCGTGAGGATCTCAAGGGCAATTTTAGCGATGTGAGGATACCCTTCCATTTGGCGGCACCAAAACGTTGAGAGCGTTGTTGTGCCGAAGAGTTGTTGTTGAGTCTGGCTCTGCTGAAGTTCGATGAGGTCGTCGAGGTATTGGTTGTTGACATCTGCCGTTGCAACGTCGAAAGTAAACGGCTGCCGCACCCATGCCTTGGTACTGCTCTTGGTCGGGGAAGTAGCCGTCGAATGACTTTCCCAGCTCATCCAAGTGCGTGGCAATCGCTTGCATCAGCTCCCCCGGTACAGCAGTGCCCTCCAACTTCAGACTCATCTTCGATCGCGCTCACGCACTCGTCCAGTAGCGAAAAGTTCGCGAAGTTGTCGTTCTCTGTTCGCCGCCTCCACAACGGTAACTTCTTTCGGAAAGCGCTCAGCTTTTCTTCAGATTCGATGACATTCACTCCTCCGCTCTGCATCTGGCAATTGAGATGATTGAGTGCGTCGAAGATGTCAGCCAAGTACGCCAAGGCGAGGATGAACTCTGACTCTTGGAAGTGCGTTGCATGGCAATGCTGGTGTTCTCGCAAAAACAGGGCTAATTCTACACGCAAGGCAAAAACACGGCTCACTACCTTCCCTCATGATAACCATCGAACGTTTGAGTGGTAGAGAAGGACTTCGAATTCAGAGCCGATTTCATTGCACAGCTCTTTGAAGATGCGATGATTCAGAGCACGGCTTCGCACATAATTCACAGTTTCAACGACGATTTTCAGAACATTGGCCAGTTTTGGAGGCAGGGTTTTTGATGCCAGCGCGTGTCTGTGCAGGACGCAGTGCATGACGATGATGTGTGGTGCATCGGCTTTCACCAGCGCTCCAAAACCGGAGTTGCATCCCAGCATGGCTGGAGCTCCGTCCGAGCAAACTGCAGACACCATGTTCCACGAGAGGCCGTTGCTTCTGAAGAAGTCGTTCACAAGCTTCTTCACGTCAGCTGCCTTCGTCGTTGTTGTGAGAGGCTTGCAGAACAGAAAGTCTTCCTTGATCTCGTCTCCTTTGACATAACGCACAATTAAGATGAGCTGGCTCAAATTCGAAACGTCAGTGGTCTCGTCGAGTTGAAGGCTGAATTTCGTCGGGCTCGCGACTAAATCTGCAACTACCTGGGCGAGGATGTCGTCGCTCATGTCGTCGATTCTGCATCTGATGGTGTCATTTGAGAGTGGGACGAGAGACAACTTGTTTTCAGCAGCTTTTCCCAGCATGATGTTGGCCATCTTCAACGCGGACGGTTTGATGAGTGTCTCGCCAACGATGTGCGGTTTGCCCTGCTTTGCGATCAGGTACGCAACTTCATACGACGCGGTGAGGATCGGCTTGTCAATTGGAACGAAGCCGAGAGTGGGCAAGGTAGCAGTTGCGTCGAATCGGACTCTCTTAAATTTGAATTCATCCAGCGGTTGCGTCTTTGTACTGCCCCTCGCCGTGCAGTTTTTTGAAGTGTTCCCGTAGTTTTGGTGGTCCTAGGCTGGAGTTGCTCAACTTGACATTGCAAAGCATGCATTGAGGACGCTGACTTCCGTCCCATTCCGTCAAACACGTGAACCCGTACCGCACGTAATCCTCCGACCACTTCCTTTTTTTGCTCGACATACTGCAAAAAAAAAAAAAAAAAAAAAGGAACAAACTGATCTTAATTGAGTTCGGGCAAATAATTATATGACAAAAATTAAAAAAGGAACATGCTTTAATATAATCAGTACCCCTCTGAAAACTGAGAAATTTTAACGAAGAAAACATAACATAGTTACGATGACGGGATTTATTATCTACTCAACTCTATGTCACCTCAAATCCCATTTTAATATTACATAGAAAACTGTGAATTGTTAGTTTTGAATTGCGACCAAAGGAGTTATATCACCTCCACCTAATTTTCTGAGTAATTCAATCATATTTTATAATCACCATCCACTTTTGACTTTAATATAACTCTGAACCCACCCTGCATATCCACAAACATTTCCAACTTACTTTTCAATTAATCAGTAACTCCAAAGTAAGGCGCGACCAATGACGCACGGCACATGGCAAGCTAATCGAGGCTATTCACTGGAATTTCCGAACACCTGCAAAGTCCAAAATCCAGTAAGTAAGTACGCAAGTAAGCACCATCAAGAGAATAATTAGCAAGTTGCTCATTGATTCAACTTACTACAGTCCGTGTGAAACAACTTATCTTAAACACAGACCAGAGAAACCATGAATGGGATGGGAATACAATTACAAATAACATTTCCATTCGTTCGTAACTTACATAGCAAAATAATAATATTATTAATAATAAGCATAATTACACGTAGATTCAAAATTGATACAAAAAAAACAAACAAAAAAAACAAATTGCAATGCGTTTCGGAGGACCTCCGCCAAACCCTGAGACTGGCTCACTGAACCCCTGGGGTTCGGTTGAACCCAGGTTAAGAACCACGGCTAAGAACCATGGCTCTAGAGGAAGGATGAAATTGGAAGTGGAAAAGCAATGCCACCATCTCTGGGTCCATAAATTTCCCGACATTGATCCATATTTAATCCCAACGCCTGAATGTATTGCACGTGTCAGAGTAGAGAAAATTCATACTCTGTGAACGATATATTATTTCCACCACTTCCAACTTAATTTTACTCCGAGCGCATGAAGCGAAAAGCAGGGTTAAGCAGTTGGGTCACTTTGTCTGTCTGCCTGTCTGTCTGCCTGTCTGTCTGGACGTCAGTTTATGATCAAGGAACTATTTAACTTCAATTGAATGTTATATTTTGAGCAAAGTAGAACACGAATCTGAACATGGATCTGCCGTATCCTTTAGCTTACATGTTTAGCAGTACTTTGGCTCCGAATTCGTCCCGATTGCACATGCGCAGAGAGGAGAGGGAATTTTTGAGCGGTCAGGCCGCTTCAATATTTAGCTACGCCCGTCTGTCAAAAATGAAGAAGAACCTTTCTATCACACCGTGTTTAATTCTGAAAGGTGATTCTAAAGGGTAATTCTAGAGGGTGCTAAAGGATAATTCAAAATAGTCCTAAAGGGTTCTATAGCGTAATTCTAAAGGGTCTAAAGGGTAATCCTAATAGGTTTCGTTTGTTTCTCGGCTTTGTCTATTTCATATTAAAATGCCAGACCTAATCGCTTCCTTCAGACACAGGCACGATTTTTTTTTAAGCCTGACCATGTCTGGCAGTCAAACAAAATTGAAAATCATTCCAAACAGGAAATTTTTCTGTTTTTAAGGATGTCATAAAGGACACAAACCGTCAAGTAGAACTCATTTAATGTCAGCAGCTCTAATGGCTCATGTAGAACTCATAATAAAAGAAGTTGCATCAACTGTGCCGTGGCAAACCTTTGAATTTTTTTTTTTCTCCAACCTTTAAAGCCATTATTTTATTTCAATTGAATTACAGTATATACTTGAACATTGTAGAACGTAAATAGCCTTTTTGGCACTTTCAAAAACCTTTTTAGCAGTACTTGGACAAAATTTTACGCCATCTTGACCAATCACATTTGCTGCTCGCTTTCTCAGCGTTGACTCTTCCCATGTTATTTTTTCTTCTTCTTAAGACTGTGTGGGGTAATGGGTTCTATGAACTCTGTAGTTACCTCTGCCACCAAAGGTGCGTGTGTGTATGTGTGCTTGTTACTTGGCAAATTTTTTTTTTTTGACAAGTGTTTTGTGTGTTTGTTTGTCCGCTCATTTATATTTGTGTACAGGTCACAATTTTAAACTGATCTTCACGAAACTTCACCAAATGGTGGAGTTCGTGGTCCGGCAAAATTATATATATATTTTTTAGGTCAAAAGGTCAGCATAAGCCAAAGGTCAACCACTTTTTTTTCAAATTTCTAAAATCCTCAATTTTCATCCGATTGACTTGAAATTTATATCGGATTTACATATTGGCTAACTGAATTCAACCACCAATTATTTTGGAGATGAACATCAGCCAAAAGATCAACATAGGCCAAAAGCCTTTTCCTTTTTTCAAATTTCAACCTTTTTCAAATTTCAACAACAACCTTTTCAAATTTTTAAAATCCTCAATTTTCATCCGATTTGAAATTTAAATCGGATTAACATATCAGCTAACTGAATTCAACCACCAATTATTTTGGAGATCAGCATAGGCCAAAAGGTCAACAGAGGCCAAAGGTCAACAATTTCAAATTCCTAAAATCCTCAATTTTCATCTGATCGACTTAAAAACTGAAACGGATTTGCATATCGGCTTACTGAAACCAACAATCAACTAATTTTTAGGTCAACATAGGAAAAAGGTCAACATAGGCAAAATTTCTAAAATTGTCAATTTTCATCTGATCAACTTAAACTTTGAAGACGATTTGCATATCAGGTCACTGAATTCAACCACTAATTATTTTTCAGATCAAAAGGATGCTCCACTGAGTGCCAGTCCACTTTGTTCTGTTTTGCCAAGTGTCGCTCTGAGTGATTTTTTTTTTTCATTACTTGGCAAAATACTTTTTTTTTGACAAGTATGTTAATCACTCCAGTTTGTGTGTGTGTTTGTTTGTCTGTCCGTTCATTTATACTTGTGTACAGGTCACAAATTTAAACCGATCTTCACGAAACTTCACCAAATGGTAGAGTTTGTGGTCTGACAAAATCCTATATATTTTTGAGGTCAAAAGGTCAAAAGATCAACATCGGTCAAGGGTCAAACAATTGTCTCAAATTTCTAGCATCCTTAATTTTCATCCGATTGACTTGAAATTTGAATAGGATTTTCATATCAGCTGACTGAATTCAACCACCAACTATTTTTGAGATCAGCATAGGCCAAAAGGTCAACATAGGCCAAATGTCAACAATTTCAAATTTCTAAAATCCTCAATTTTCATTGGATTGGCTTGAAAACTGAATATGATTTGCATATCGGCTTATTGAAACCAACCACCAACTATTTTTGAGCTCAACATATGAAAAAGGTCAACATAGGTCAAATTTCTCTAAAATTGTCAATTGTCATCAGATTAAGTTAAACTTTGAAGACGATTTGCATATCAGGTCACTTAATTCAACCACTAATTATTTTTCAGGTAAAAAGGATGCTCTCCTGAGTGCCATTCTACTTTGTTCTGTTTTGCCAAGTGTCGCTCTGAGTGATTTTTCATCCATCTGTCTGTGAACAGGATATCTCAAAAAGTTGTGGACGAAATTTGATGGAGGGGTGGGATATGTGACAAGGATGAAATGATTATATTTTGGTGAAGATCCGGATGGATCCGTATCTAGATCAGATAATTTAAGTGATTCTTCTCCATTGAGTGATAGGTCGAACACCGATATATAGCATGATATCTCAAAAAGTTGTGGAGGTTTTATGACAAAAATAGGTGGATGATTTGGTTAGAAGACGAGACAAGTGATTAGATTTTGGTTCAGGTTCAGGTTGAGATCCAGGTCTGGCCCATTTATATATTTCCTGGTTTAGGAGCTGCAGAACGATTTATAAAAGAACCACATCGACAGATTGCAAAGGCATAGTTTTACAAAGATTGAAAAGGCATCCAATCAAAGGTTTTATTTTTATAAAAGAAAGCTCTCCCCACGGAGATGGAGCAGGTAAGCTCGGTTGTGGCCACAGTGACTTGGGGGTGCCATGGTTGAGTATGCAGGTGGGCAGACATGCAAATAGAGCCATGGTGTGAGGGCACGAGTGAAAAATGGAGGGCCATGTCTGACTTTGTATGAGCACCCACATACATTCAGGACGATAGGTATAATTAAGGTTAATAGAACCACATATTCTAAGGAGAGACTTGTTGACTCGTCTTGGGGGAGTTTAATGGATGATGTAACAATTGCTTAAGATGGTTAGAAGTGTTTCCTCTTTGCACCATCCACCACCCAGATGATTACTGGAATCTCTCACCTGGACTCTCTTACCTGGAATCTCTCACCTGAGGATGTCTTGGGACCTGCGCAGTTCAAACTCGCGCTGAGGTTCCCACAGATCCACCTTTTCTCTCAGGGGATTAAAATTGACATAGTAGGTCCGAAGAGACATTATAGTTAGACACAGGGACAGTATAAAGGGTATATAGCTACCTTTGGAGGGTCTAGGAACAGGGCAAGGACAGACGGTGGGGGGGGGGGGGGGGGGGTAGGGGGTCGGTCGTAGATGATTACAAGGACAGGCCTATGGGGACATTCGGGGGTTGGTTAGGCAAGGGCCGAGCCCGTCACCTGATTGGCCGGCACTGCCACCCCCTTGGGTATGTGGACGACAATGATTGCCTGTTGCCCTTGTCGTGCCTCTCTGCAAAGACTGCATGTCATTTGTGTTGACCAATAACCATTTTGTGGCCGTGCCGACCTGCTGAAGGACACTTTTGAAGACCAGCGGTGGATCAGTGCGTATTGTATATAGTGAACAGTGTTTGAAACCACCTGGTCATATGTGTGTGGATATAATTGAATTTAGAATTGTATAGATACGTCAATGTGTTGGAATAGCTACACAACACGTTAGTTTTCGTTATTCTTTGTGGGGACAATTATGAAACTTTTCCTGTACAAACACGTGTGTCGCACTCAAGGATCCAAGAGGTGAAGTAATTATGTTTAAAGACTACACCGAGTAAACCTGTAACGAAAAATATATATATATATATATATACATACATACATACATGTGAAGTCACCAAAATATATTGTTGTTGACTGTTTCAGGACAGGGTCTTAGTGAAGAGAACGCTTTCAAGTTATTGGTGAGGAAAGCGACCCAGTCACGCTGCTTGCGGTGCCGTCGGTGCACGGCCATCGGACACGAAGACATCTGCTTGCGCTGTCAGCAAGTGCTTCAGAACTTGCACAACTGAACTTTTCCTTGCACTGCCGTCTGTTCCATCCACGTGAAATGATATTCCCTGGCTTGGCATCACTGGTGTATGCCATTATTATCAGGTTTGAATTTGAATTGGCAGCCTCTGGTCACCTTTCCTGGGAAGGTGATGGCGAGCCACGCAGCATAACCCTCAACTCGACTGCTCCGACAGCACCGACTCTGAGGAGTACGGTATAATCGATGATGAGGATGATTCGTGACCTTTGAATACTCACTGCACTGCCTGTTCAAAAACTTCTTGGAGCTTTGTCACCTGTGATGGAGTTTATGAATCAGGCTTTTGCCACAATGTGATCAATCACTTATCTTGAACAAAACTGTAAAATACTTTCTTCATACCTTGGCTTTCACTTGTGTGCTTTGTTTCTGGAATGCTTTCCAAATGAAAACTGCAGCTTCATAAGAATCAATTATATTCTGTAAATTTGCTTTCTGGAGATTTATTTTTAATTTTTTTTGATGATAAACTGTAAAGTGCAAGTGGAATAACTTGTATGCACAGCAAATGTTATAAACAAAACTGCTCTAAGCACCCACCGTACACAGCGAAGATTGATTTTATTGAAATTTTTTTGGTTGGCTTTGATAATCCAGAAATAAAGTAATATTTTTGATCCAGGAACATTTTATGGATCTTTCCCTCCATGAAAGATAAAATAAAACCAGAAAGCAACTGAGAATGCAAAGCACATCCACAACGCTTTGTATTTGAACTTCTTCCGTCTGCGGATTAAAAAAACAACTAAAAATTACACAAAAAAATGACGATTTTAGGTGACCTTGACCTTTACCTTAAATGTAATCGGCTTCAGTGACTCAAATATGCAAACTGTGGTCAAATTTCAAGTGAATTGGATGAACATTGACGATATTATACAACCTTGACGTTTTGACCAAATTATTAATTTGTCTTCTCCATATGGAACGAGACATGGGTAATGAACGTAGAGCAGCAACAAAGGGTGGAAATGCGAATGGTTCGATGGATGTGCGGAGTATCGTTGAGAGAGAGGAAGACAAATGATGAATTGCAAAAGATGATTGGAATAGAGCCTGTGATGGATGCTGTGAAGAGAAACAGGTTGAGATGGTTTGGTCATGTGTTGAGGAAGGATGAAAGTGACTGGTTGAGAAGAGTGATGGAAATGAATGTAGAAGGAAGTAGAGGACGGGGAAGACTGAGAAAGACTTGGCTAAAGATGGTGGAAGAAGAAATGCGGGCAAGGGGGTTAACAAGGAGAGATGCAGAAAATAGGGCAAGATGGAGAAGATTGTCATGGGGACCGCAAGGCTAACCCCCGCTCTGGCAGGGAAAATGGCCATAAAATGCATGTTGTTGTTGTATTGTGTGTGTATTGTGTATTGCGTATGTATTGTGCATTGTGTTGTGTGTGTATTGTGCATTGTCGCAGGCTTAGGATCCTGGGTTCGAATCCCGGTCGATCGCTGAATTAACGCCAGGGGGGTTGACTCACTACTCAGCCTGTCATCCTTCCGAGGTCGGCAAATTGAGTACCAGCTTGCTGGGATGAATGATCCTGGTGTGTACCCCGGTTTAGAATAGGTACACTATCCCTGCGCATCGTAAGAGGCGACAAAGGGTTGGCGTCAGGAAGGGCATCCGGCCATAAAAACATTGCCTCAAACAGGGAACCATGATTGTCATGGGGCCCGCAAGGTTAACCCCCGCTGTAGCGGGGAAAATGGCCTTTAAAATGATCATTCATTCATTCTCCATATGATAAAGGTAAAAGCTCAAATGGTTTAAAAAATGTTATCGGCTGGAGACACACGTATGCACCTCTTACTTTGTCTCTCCTGCTGTGCCCTGCATGGGCTGATAAAAGGAGGAAAATCAGCATCAGTGGTTCCAGCATTAATGGGTCTACATCTTCATCAGAATTCTGGTTCTGGTTGCTTCACACGTGGGCCAACCTTCTTGTGGGACTCGAGGGCGAGGTTTATGCAACTCAACCAGGGAACATTGAAGATCTGAAAGACCGGATTGAGCAGCTTTTGGATAAATTACGTTCGGAGTGCGACAGAAAATGGTCTTGGAGTATCACGAAAGGATGGAGACACTTTGAAAATGATGGAAATCACTTCGAAATTCACAACTAATTTTATATACTTCTGAATACAATAAATTTTTTAACCACGAAAACAACTTGAAATTCGATAACAATTTTGTTTCTCAGGAACAGCATTACAGGGTTCATAACATGGAATAGAAAAGTGGCAAACCCTGTAGTTCCATCATGGCTGCTCAGGTGTGCCTGGTGTTGGCTTAACGCTGAAGGTGGCGAGCTTAAGATCTTAGGGTCTTGAGTATGAACCATTGAAATAACACCAGGTACTCAGCCTATTATCGTTCTGAGTTTGGCTTAGTGGTAACAGGCAGCCGTGCTTCCAGAAAATGATGCAACCACCCATAGGAAGCAACAACAACTGAGCGGGTGTTTCTCAATCGTTCCCAGCACTTGGCGACTGTTAAATGGTAGCAGCGGTGTTACTCAGCTATTGCTCAACTTGTTGAATTGTAAAAGTAAACCGTTTTGGAGATTGTTTTGGGCCACGGCGAAGTTTAATCCACTGGAAAACTTCGACTTTTCAAGACCTGCTGGGTGGCCCTGCTGGAAACGGGGGTTCAATAGATACTCCAAAGGGGTGCAATAGATGCTCCAAAGGGGTGCAATAGCTGCTCCAAAGGGGTGCAATAGATGCTCCAAAGGGGTGCAATAGATGCTCTAAATGGGTGCAATAGATGCTCCAAAGGGGTGCAATAGATGCTCCAAAGGGGTGCAATAGATGCTCCAAAAGGGTGCAATAGATGCTCCAAAGGGGTGCAATAGATGCTCCAAAGGGGTGCAATAGATGCTCCAAAGGGATGCAATAGCTGCTCCAAAAGGGTGCAATAGATGCTCCAAAGGGGTGCAATAGATGCTCCAAAGGGGTGCAATAGATGCTCCAAAGGGGTGCAATAGATGCTCCAAAGGGGTGCAATAGATGCTCCAAAGGGATGCAATAGCTGCTCCAAAAGGGTGCAATAGATGCTCCAAAGGGGTGCAATAGATGCTCCAAAGGGATGCAATAGCTGCTCCAAAAGGGTGCAATAGATGCTCTAAATGGGTGCAATAGATGCTCCAAAAGGGTGCAATAGCTGCTCCAAAGGGGTGCAATAGATGCTCCAAAAGGGTGCAATAGATGCTCCAAAGGGGTGCAATAGATGCTCCAAAGGGGTGCAATAGATGCTCCAAAGGGATGCAATAGATACTCCAAAGGGATGTCGGCAGCATCTTTCCTTGTATTCCTGCTGTTGGTGACCATCCTAGTGGAAACGAGACACGCACGGACGGGTGTAATCGACCTGGGAACAATTGGGAAAATTTGATGCCTATTTCGTTCCCAAGCGGAACTTGATTCATGAAAGAGCTGCTTTCCGGTGATGGCGCAGCAAGCAAGCCAAGGAGTCTGTCGAAAAAAATTGACGCCTGTACACTGGTTTCCATGACAACAAGGATCAATTTGTGTTGGGACTTGGTGACAAGAAACGAACTCTGGATTTACAACTGAGGACATCTTAGTCTGGAAATGGCAAGAGAAAGAGAACTCGTTATAGATCAGATGGGTCTTAAAATTTCCGGTATTGGGAAGTGGATCGTCTTAACATAGGACTGGTTTTGTATGCTAATGAGGTACATGCTCGCAATTTGTGATGACATGGGTTGCCTGCAGGGAGTGTGGCCCAGTAAAAAATTCAGATCCAGGATAACACCGTACCTAACAGCGTTTCTACACCCAGGTGTGTCTGTTCCTTTATTCGTCTCACCCTGAAGAGGATGCGACACTATTGCGATGTCCGTCTGTATGTCCGTGTGCATATATTTTCGCTTTAAAAATGCTTTTCTCTGCAACTGCTTGTCCGATTGATGCGAAACTTTAAACAGAGGGACTCCCCATGCAGAATATTTTATTGCTAACTCTGACGTCATAGGTCACATCGTATGGCAGCCATATTGGAGTAAAGGAACAAAACGGAGGTAATTTTCTCTGAAACTGCTCAATGAAAAAGAAAGAAAGAAACCTGGCATATGTCATCCACTCCCATGGGTTATATCGGGGTGATAATGACGTCATCAGTGAAGTAGTATTCCAGCCATGATTGTTGGAATTTAAGTTTTTATCCGAAAAATCTGAAATGTCATATTTCTGATCTATGACCCGATGTGAGGGACAAATGACGTAGTAGTCCATCCTGAGAAACAATGTGACATAATAGGGTGCATGGATGATACGGGTATATGGGCCATAATAGTAGCGTGTTTAGTTTACGAGGCGAGACAATGTGCTCTACGAGGGCCGCTCTAGTTGCCTAAGATAGAGGCTGAGCTTAAACGAATGGAAAACGAGGGTGTCATCCATGGAGTGACAGAGCCGACTCCGTAGTGCGATTCGCAAGAAGAGTGGTAACATCTGAATTTGCGTTGACCTGAAACATATGAACAAAACAGTTAGTTGTGAGAAGTTTCAAATGCCTACAATGGATGAGATACTTTCCCAAACTGGTTGGTGCTACTGTTTTTTCAAAACTAGATGCTTCGAATGGTTTTTGGTCGGTCCGACTACTTCTTGATTCGTACAACTACACGATGTTAATCACTTCTTTTGGCAGGTATGCCTTTGATAGGTTACCTTTTGGCATCACATCGGCGCCGGAAATCTTAACACATTTGATGCAATTGCTAGAGCGTCACAATGGTCCTGTGTCCTGCATTGATGATACTCTGGTCTTTGGAAGGACTTTCAAAGAACATGATGAAAATCTTGATCGAGTGCTCGAAACTCTCAAGAAATCTGGTCTCAAACTGAACCAGAAAAAGTGTGGATTTCAGAAGAACCAAGTCCAAATTCTGGGTCATGTGATCGACCACCACGGTCATGGACATGCAGCCGCCTGAAAACAAAACAGAGCTACACAGGGTCATGGGTATGATTAATCATCTCGGTCATTGTCAAAAACCTATTGTCGGTGATTAAGCCACTCGATGACCTACTTCTGAGATGACGCTTCATGGATTTGGGTCGACGCCAAATTCAGGCCTTTAAGATGGTGAAAGAACTGCTATCCTCTTTGATACCACCAAGGTATCAAATTTTTATTACTACCTGGTGGGGGCTACAGACCATTAGGTTGGTCACTAACCACAAGACTTGAGTGCCATTAATCAACACCAAGGACCTGGATCAAGTGCCGTTGACTCTAAGATGCTAACGCCTTCGGATAGCGGCTGATGTCCTCGAGTTTGACGAGAAACACTACCTGGTCGTGGTGGATTACTACTCCAGATTCAACATTCAACGAGCAAGATTCAGTTCATAAAATGAAGTCAACCTTTGGGGCATTGCTGAGACTCTCACCTCAGATAATGGAAGTCAATTCGCGTCCATGGAGTTTGCTGGAAAATACGGCTTTGAACATGGGACTCCAAGGTATCCACGAGAAAATGAGTGTGGAAAAGGCTGCATGTTGTAAGAATGATCCTGCTACAACCTGCTCCATATCGAGGCCTGATGTCTTACTGTAATACTCCTATTGAGCCTACAGGTTTTAGCCTTACACAGGTGATGCTGGGTCGGAGGTTGAAGACAACTATGCCGACCTTGTCCCAGAATCTCTCTACCAAACACAGACAAGATTGGCCCTGATACCGTGAAGAGCAACGATGACAAGGCCAAGGAAAAACAGACGCTTACTGTTACAATCGGAGAAAAATTCTCCTGAACTTCTCCCTGAACTTAAGGTCGGTGACAAAGTTAGAGGCAGAACAGGTCATCAATCGACCTGGGAACAGTTGGGTATTATCTATTCCACCTCTACACCTAAAACCCCTCACTCGTATGGTATACGCATTGGTGACAGAGTTCTTAAAAGGAACAAATGCCACCTCAAACCTGATACTTCTGTACCTTCTTCATCTTCCGCATTATTGCATTCTGAAGATGTTCCTGAAGAACCCGTCGATGATAGGTGATGTGTATGGTACATTTAAAAGAATTGAGGGAAGAGCACAAGGCAACAGATAAAGGAAGTCAGTTCTACAGCCAAGAAAATAAAGAGAGAGAGAATGGAACTGTCAGTTGAGATTTTGGGAGACAAACCAGGTAGAGGTTTCTGGAAGAAAGTGAGATGGGTGGGAGGTTTGGTTGTGTGACTGCAAGTAGAGTGAGGGCAGAAGTGAGGCCACAGGAAAATGAGGGTCCACCAACATGTGTGGCAGATGTGAATCAGACCCTGGGACTTGCTCTCCTGCCAGGAGACACCGATTATACTAAAATACGCAATTTTGTGTCGTTCTGTCTGGCCACGGTACAGGTACATTCGGTCTTACCGATCCAATCTCAACCAAACTTGCCAGGGGGACAAAGGGTCACACGATGGAGCGTGCAGCGACTGAACCTGCCCCCTCCCCAAGGGGGATTTCCGCCTTGGACCAACTCCGTATTAAGGTGTATAAATCGCTCAGCATGGCGTTTCATGAGACACATCAACAGAAGTTTTAATTATTATAACCAAAAACTATTCTGTCAATTCTTTCCAACATGTGATTACCTTTTAAAACAAACAGTCACTATTGTTGTTTAACACTAAATTGAAAGAAATTTGGAGGAATCCCGACATCTTTGAAGCATTTTCTGCTTATCGAGTTCCCCCCCAGACTAACGGATCTGAGCAGGCTAAAATTGCTCGGCCTCTCGACAAGGTGTTCAAATGAGTCTTTACACATTATTGATGAATCCCATTGCCTCTCCAATTTTTCTAGCCATAAGACTTTGTGGACTGCACACAGGATTGTTTATAACTTGTATCTTTGGGCCTCATGTCATTTCTCCCAGCCATGGCTTCATGTGGACCGTGTGATACAGCCGCTTCCAATGGCCCCTGACATTCTTACGGCCCAATTGTGACCTTTATTCGACGCATAACCCCATTCGTAATACACATACACTCACCTCTAAGCTATTCAGCCTGGGTTCGAATCTCGACCCAGCTATTAACTGCAATCCTAGAGTTTGACAGGCAGTGTGACTCATCAATGTCATAGGGCTCCACTGTGGACACCATCCACATCTTTTTACAGTACAGACAGACTCGCCAACACCACTGACGACACCTGCATCCACCTTCTGCCCGGTCACACTACACACAATAAAACACTGTGTTCAACTATTGGGGATTGGCCTCTGTGTGGGGGTTGCCAACACAAGTCAGGGGCCAAATTATCCCTGCTCTTCCCTGTCGCACGGCAGTACAGCCATGGTGGAGAGCATCAAATTGGTTTAGCCAGAAGTTTGGGATCTCATCTGGGCCGGGGCTTTTGAAGTTTGCCTACTTTGCAAGTTGTTGTCTTATCTTTTCTGCATCAATTATTACTGGGGAAATTGTAGCTATTGGGGACGCCTCTTCGTGGTGGCTCTAACCCCCACCGCAAGTCGGGGGTCAAATCTTCCCCATTCTTCCCTGCTGCCCGGATTCGTCAGGGCAGTGCTGTCACGGTCAGAGTGCTGATCGGTCCTAAAGGACCGGCCCACTCCTTCTTGTGCCTCTTTCTCACTCTCTCTTGTGGCCCTGGTGTCACAAACGCGGTGGTACACCATCTTGGATGTGGGAGACCTCTGGGTCGCTCCAGGGAGGTCGATTAACTGCAGGACTGTTGAAGACAAATGTGCAGGGCTATACAACAACATGTTAGATTGTTAGACTGGACAGCCCTGGGTTCACGAAGGCAAGAGAACATCTTAGATACGAGGGATATTTTGAGTCGCTCCTGGGAGATCTATCAGCTATCTCTGTGCTGCGGGCCTGCTCGAGCAGAACTGACCAGGGCTAATCAACAACAACCCACTAAATGTTCTTGTTTTTGCAATTGCCTTATCCAAATTCGTTTCAACAAGCATCTGCAGTACTTGCCTTTCCGGTGAGATTTTTGTTGTCGTTGGTCAATGATGCAAAAGTGAGTTTCATTGTAACAGTACTATGGCGTTCTTGGCTGCCCGTTTAGGTGAAAGTTCCGCACAAGGGGTTTGTGGTATCATGGTGAAGGAGGGCGTGGATCTTTCATCATGAACATGCAAAACCTCAGTTCTTGCAGGATTGTCACAACTACCACAGTTGCCCGTCGCTGGTTTTATTCCACGTGGCAGACGAACAACACTCGTGTTCTTGCACAGTTTCCTCCTCCATATTGCGCTTTAATTGCACAATATGAAATCAAGAAAGCCCTGCACATCCAAAAACATGTGCACGTAACTACTCGTATATCTTACACAATTCCAAATTACACAAATGAAGAGCAATACACTGTACGCACTTAAAGCAATTTACATTGTTACAGCAACTGCACAACTACCTGCTTTGTACACAGCTACAGATCATGAAACGATTCAACCTTGAGCTCATAAAGACTCTGCATTACTTATCTACACCAAGGTTACATCTCTTCTCCTTTAAGTTGAAAATACCTGGATGAAATCCTGTACACTCGTGATCTAAATGGAAAACTATTCCTACAGAGGCTAACAATTCGAAAATATGCCAGTTCTTCATTCTGTTCACACTGACTCAATAAATTGATAAGGGCCATCCATTTATTTATTATCTGCACACCTAAGGGAGAACATTAATATATTCCCACCTCCCCAACTCAAATGCTCCACACGTGCCTCTTTCCACCTCATCCTCTCCCCCCTTACTCCTTCTAAACTTATTTTCTTTGTCTCGGCCATCTCTCCTACACTTCCCTATGCCTTGCCCTCTTCAGTTCACTTGCCTACTCCTTCCCCGCCTTTTGTTTGTACAACATAAATACATGGTCGTTTAACCCGATGGAATATTCACGCCACTTTTAAGCTGAAGAAAAAAAACTTTGAAGATTATGAAGTAATAAATTCTCAAAACTGCAGAACATAACGATATTTATGAAGTCGTAAGAAAGCAATGAAGTGAGGGAAAGGAGGAGCAATGGACAGGTGCAAAGCAAATGTACAGCCAGGTATGTAGAATTATTTGCAGATTGCATCTTCGATTTGCACAACTTACTGTGGTAAACTACACACTAATTATTATACAGTAATGAAGGACTTACCACGGTGTAGGCATTACGTAATCCTCAGGGAAATAGATTTTTAGGAGGAAAACGACAAAAAATGGGGGTCTTGCAATGAATGCCGAGTTAGTTATACAATTATTGTTTTACAAATAACCTTTCGGCTGCAGATACGCAACTTAGCCGTGGTCTTGTTAGAGACAGAAAAACAATAGAATTGCTTTGTGGAGGTCGCACTGTTTCAAAAAAGAGAGAAACATTGTAGATCGGAGCAGACGACAGGGACAGGATTAAAAATCGTTGAAGCGTCCCCCTGATCGAGTATTCCTTGGGTCACGGCTTGTGCGCATCACTTGGCTAGTATTTGCACCGCATCAAGGAGTTGGAGAGCCAGATGGTATTGTCCATCCCTCTCCGGGAGAAACTGTACGACGTGTCGTACGAGCCTTACCGTCACACGCAAGGGTACATCCTTCAGGTGCAGCAAACTGGGATCCTGAAAAACAATAGAATCGTACATGTCCAGGTGATCTCGTGTTGTTTTATTAGATGACTAACACCTCCATCTTCCAATCAGAAAGCAAGGTGGCCAATGAGAGAAACATCAGGAGAGAATATTCCATTTCATTACGGGGTATCGCATTCTGGCCCATCAGTGTGGTTGCATCAATGATGCAATGTACAAGCATTGCCACAAATTATTTTTGTTTATATTTGGTTTCTAGCATTTTGAGGGGTGCAGAACCAAACTCCCTTTTCATAGGTAGCATTTTGGTGCCTATCACAAGTTCCTTTGAGGGCATCAAGGTTCAACCGCAATATGTGGACTGGTGCTGTCTGTAGACCAGACAAAGCAGGGCAGGCATTACACGATCTCCTCCCTGAAGGTCATTAGTGAGCCAGCTTGGATTTTTACTGACCATGACAGGCTCTTCTCCTGAGACAAGCTTGGGTTGTACAACCTAAAATCCAACTCCTTAACACGGCATGCTATCTCAGGCTGGATTTAAACCACAACGTTTGTGATGCCAGTCGTATTCTCACCACAAAGCTACCATGACAAAAAAAGTATTGGCTGTAATATATATATATATATATATAATTTATATAACCCCAAATACACTACCAATGCAACCAAGTAGTTAATCAGGGGAAAAGTGGAAGGTTATAGACAGGCCAAGTCAATCTCCTGATTTAAATCCAATTGAGCATCCATTTCACTTGCTGAAGAGGAGACTAAAGTCAGAAACCCCACAGAACAAACAACAACTGAAAATGGCTGTAGTAGAGGCTTGGCAAAGCATCTCAAAGGAGGATACCACGAGTTTGGTGACGTCGATGAGTCACAGGCCTGATGCAGTTATTGCATGCAAGGGATTTGCAACCAAAAAACACCGGAAAATGTATGTATCGGAAAATAATGTCGTGTTTCAAACAGAAAAACAGCTTATAAAACGACATTACTTTCCAGTACACCTAATACTACTTTAATTTACTCCAAGTTAATTTGTTCCATTACTTGTGCTTACCTAAAATGGGGGGACTGAACATTAAAAGTGTTGTTGTTCTACAATAAACACATATACGTACATAGAAATACCAATAAATAAAAGCTAACCTTCTGTATTCCTGCCTCATATTCATCTTTTGATCTCAAATCCAAATTTATTGAGTATATAGCAATAATAACAAATTTGATTTTACTGTTCCAATACTTATGGAGGGCACTGTATATATGAACCGCAAGCCTTAGATGCCTTGAGTACCAGTTCACTGGTAATTCCCTGTTTGTCGTTAAAGGCGGCAAAAAGGGTTGGCGTCAGGAAGGGCATCCGGCCGTAAAACATTGCTTCAAAAAGGGGACCGAAAAACAACAACAACCACGGTTCCCGAAAAAGGCCAACCCCCGCTTTGCGGGGAAAAATGGCCTCTAAAGGTGTTTGTTTTTTTTTTTTTAAGCAATTGAGGTCACATGTGCTCAAATGCAAACATTTTGGCAAATGTAATGGAAATGTTATTTAATTTGGCATACTTTAAAAAAATTAATTAATTTGGGCAAATAGGATGACTAATTTGTCCATCAGCAAAGCGACGGGTAGGCTCCGCTAGTTTATAATAAAAATAAAATCTCAAAAATGCTATTTTTCATCAATGCATTCCTCTGTTATAAGAGCTCCTCCCTCCAGGTCTTTAAAACAGCTGTTCACCACCATCTCTTATCTTTCCCCATCCAAAACCTTGATCTTTTCTACCCCCACTAATTCACCCAAGATCCACCTTTTTGAAATTCCAACTTCTTTCCTGGAAGTCCCAGCAGTGTCCATATGTTTTATACCTCTCCCACCCCCCCCCCCCCCTTCCCATGCCTCTCCCCACAGATCTCTCGATGTCCCTGCTCTCAGATGTTCTGTTTGTGTTCCTCCCCCTCTCACCCCATCTTGCCTACCGCTCCCGATGTTATATGTTTTATGTGTCGGTTTGTCTTTCTGTGTGATTAATGTTCGCTCTTTCACGAGCCTCGATCTTGTATACAAAAAAAGAAAAGAAAAAAGCCGTTTGTGTGTCTGTGTCGGTATGTGTGTGTGTGTGTGTCACCATTTTTCTCAGAGATGGCCAAACGGATCTTCATCAAACTTTCAGAGGTTTGTCAGTGAGTGCCAGGGAGTGTTTTAGGCAAAAACAAAATAAGAAATAATAAAAAACACTGAATTTTTTTTTTTTTTAAAGTAGAAGTTTTTTCTCACTATATATAGTACCGAACCATTTGTAGCCATGTGAAATGATCCCTGACCTCATTCCTTAGTGGATGTAGAGAAGTGTTTTAGCCCTCCCCACCAACAACTGGAAAAAAAACCAACTTGATTTCTTCAAAATGGCAACAGGATTAGAATGGCACTGGGCAACACCGGGTGTCCCTGCTAGTCCAGGATATGCTCTACCAACAATAATGAAGTTTATTTTTTCTTATGTCTATCAAATTCAATGTTTGTGGCATTACTTGTATCACGAGCAATGATGTTTGAAAAATATAAGATGGCATTATGCAAAGGAGCATGGCTACATCGGGAATGGGGAGAGGGTGTGTTTAGTGAGTGGAGGGGGGGGGGGGGGGGCGATGAGGAAAGAGTAGTTGGGAGATCGGAGATGAAGTTTAAGTTTGTGATTATCTTGGTTTCACAATATTAAAATCCTAATTTCCTTAAACACTGATAAGTAAATGGCAAAATTGATGCTATTAAATGCGACAGATAAATGGGCAGAAGGAAACAAGAGACAATTTTCCATTTTGATGAAAAACGCACAAGTGCACTGAAATGGAGGCATCAATATCGGCTTGTACTTTAAACGAATGCCGCACAAGAGACAAGATTTCACATCTCAAGAAGGCAAACCTGATGAGCCTACGGATGTGAAGACATTCGCATGGCACACCGGGTTTACTTATCATGCCTTGTGCATTTTATGGAATTGTCCATGGCATGGATTTGTTTATGCCAGTGGAAAATAAAATTGGGGGGAAAGATTATTTTCCCCTCTTACCCCAAAATGTGCCGAGTGCATTTTTAGTCAAGTACTTCAAAATAAAGGATTAAGAATTGGGAGAGAAGAAGTAATGAAGTGTTAATTGAACATCAAGCCGTACCATGGCTTTGAGCCAGGTGCAGAGAGTGGGTGGTAACCGTGCCAACAGCTCCATGCCGTCTTTCGTCTGGATGTGCAGCAAGGCGTAACAGAGACGCTGACCTGCGACCAGCAACAGTTGGGATGCAAGTCCTCCGTGATCACTCACCGCCCTGCTGGCCTAAACAGTGAGGCGTGGGTGAAAAGGATGTACTGGTGTTACAAGTCGATTACCTAAGAAAAAAGGTCTTCCACCACAATGTGTTTCAACACTTTGAAAAAAGCAGTTCAATCTAAATGTAATATATTACAACAGAGGAGCAGATTCTAGGGCAAGCAAGCAGATTCATGAAACAAGGGTGAACCAGGTTGATGTCAATCTGATGAAAATGTTATTACATCCAAACCAAAAGAGATACAATACTATTGCAATACTGCGTGTGCGTGTGTGTGTGTGTGTGTGTTTGTGCATGTCTGCGTGTGTGTGTGTGTGTGTGTGTGTGTGTGCATATGTGTGTGTGTGTGTGTGTGTGTGTGCATATGTGTGTGTGTGTGTGTGTGTGTGTGTGTGTGTGTGTGTGTGTGTGTGTGTGTCTTTGTGCATGTGTGCGTGTGTGTATATTTTCGCTTTAAAAATGTTTTCTTTGCAACTGCATGCCCAATTGATTATGAAACATCAAAGGAGGAAATATTAATGGAGAACATTTTATTGATAACTCTGACATCATATCTCATGCAGTATGGTAGCCATATTGGATTCAAGGAAAATATTTGGACATATTTTTGTCTGAAACTGCTCAACAAAAAAATTGAAACTTAGCATTTGTCATAAACTTTTGTCATAACATTTGCTTTTCGAAGCTGCTCCATGCGCTCACGCTTTCGAAGCTAAGTGATATTTCTCAATTGTGTTTTTGTCGAGACTGTATCTATCTTTCGGTGTATGTACCTATAGCGTATCTTTTGGAAAATTTTCGGTGCTAATTTTTCGTACATGTATACACAATCGTCGGTTAATGGTATCGAGTATTCTGCGGCCTAGTACTCGTAGGCTTAGACTACCGTACCGTCTCTGACCTTGTGGTTTGTTTTTCTCTCAGCGATTCGTCGAATGCGCTGAAATTATTTTCGTTCTCTGTTTCGTACCAGTCGTTCACCCCGTACCTCCTTGTTTAATATCTGTACTCACAAAAAAAAAAAAAATCAAAAAAACCCCAAAAATGCATTTCCTTCCCAGGTCTTATTTGTTTATTTGTTGTTCTTTTTGTTCGTTCGTTCTTCGTTCGCGATCACGCGGTTAGAAATGTATAATCTCTCCCCTGAACAACTATTTTCTCTCATATATTATAACACCCTTTTCTTCTTTTCCTACAAAAGGATGCTTTCGTCTTGCTCACCAAATCTATTCATTCCAAAAAATATATATAATACCATCTCTTACAGTTCCTCCTTTCTACATTCCCTAAACTATCCAGAACTCCATCCCTCCTCCAGTGTCCTCAAACGTATTTTTGACTCGAAGGTCTCAAACTCATTTTGCAAAAAATGTTCGTTTCCCATGAATCGTACACTTTTCAAAATCCAATCTCACCCCTCCCCTCCAAATCCTCCCCATCACCCATCCCTTTCAAATCTCCCCCCCCTCCTAAACTCCTCCCACACCCCTCCCCTCCGAGACTCTCCCTCGCTCCTCCCCTCCTAGACTCCCCTCTCACCCCTCCTCCTCAAAGCATCCTCCCTGCTTCTTCCTCCTTCCAACTTTCACCTTCATCTCCCCAAACCTTCTGCCTTGCTCTTCCCCCTCCTCAAATAACACCTCACTGTGCCTCACCCAATCTCCATCAAACCTTTTGTCCGCCCCATTCTTCCCTTTCTCCAAGCTATTCTGAAATCTCTGACACACCTTCAACAGCTCTCCCTACCTCTTCCTCCTCTTCCACATCTTACCCTACCCCTCCCCCCCGCCTGTTCTGGACCCGATGCTCCCCCTTCCTCTACATTAACGGTATGGACCTCAAACATCCGGGGCCTTCGCTCAAACTTGACTGACCTCTCCATACAGGTTGCTTCTGACAAACCAGATGTGATCTGCTTAACAGAAACTTTCCTCCTTCATGATGTCTCTGATGCCTTGGTATCTCTCCCAGGTTACTCCCTCCTCCGGTATGATAGACCTGAGCCTCGTCCTGGAGGTGGGGTTGCTATCTTTATAAAAAACTCTCTTCCTCACTCGCCCTCCACTGCCCTCTCTCCACCTCACCCCCAGGAATACCTTTGGCTACGGCTTCCCCTTCGCTCCCACCTTTTGTTCATATGTGTGTTGTACCGTCCACCAATCAGCGATGACTCCATCTACATCTCACTGTCTGATAATATGGACCAACTTCTATCTACCCATCCCAACTCTCTCTTCCTCATATGTGGTGATTTCAATTGTCACCATGCCAGTTGGCTGGGTGTGGGTACCTCTCTCACCAGCCATGGCTCTTCAGCAAAGGACTTCTGCGACTCACTGGGACTGACACAATCTGTCAATTTCCCGACCCGGATCTCAGTCAACGGAGCATCTTCTCTTCTGGATTTGGTTATGACAAACTTCCCTGAAAATGTCTGCTGCTCTTCTTCTGCTCCAATCGGCTCATCTGATCATGTGCTTGTCAAAGTGGACATCTCTCTGACCATTCTCAGAGAGCCTCCTCAGCGTCGACGAGTCTGGCATTTCACTCAGGCCAACTGGCACGGTCTTCAAGCAGCCATCAATCATCTGGACTGGTCTCCCATCTCTACCGCCTCTGACATCAACTCATCCTGGGAATTCTTTCAAAGTAAATTGCTCTCTCTCATGCACAGATTTATACCATCTCGTCTTCAGTTGTCATACCCTTCCTCCCGTCCATGGTACACGGAATCTTGTGGTGAGGCTGTTGCCCTGAAACAACTTGCTTTCGTCTCCTGGAAAGCAAATCCAAAGGAAGGAAATCTCATTTCCTTTCACAAAGCCCGAAACAAGTGTGTGTCCACCCTCAGGAGAGCCAGGAAACAATATCTCACCATTCTCAAGACCGAACTCTCTTATCTGTCTCCCTCTTCCAAAACCTGGTGGCGTCTGGTCAAATCTGTTTCTGGTGTTTGTTCCCCCTCCATCCCCTCCCTCACCTCAAACGGCTTAACGGCTGACTCCGCACGTAAAAAAGCTGAATGCCTCAACTCTGTGTTTGCCTCTAAATCTTGTGTCCCAAACCCATCCCTCTCTGTACCCACCGTACCCAGTCGTACCCAGCTGCTCCTGGACTCTGTGTCCTTTCCTCCTGACAAGGTGGAAAAGTTTCTGTCAACCCTCGACTCTGATTCTGCAACTGGTCCTGACGGCATCAGCCCACGGGTCCTAAAATCATGTTCATCTGCTCTTTCACTCCCTCTTTCTGTTCTCTTCACCCTCTCTTTTGCTCAAGGTCATCTGCCATCTGCTTGGAAATCAGCCAACATCACCGCTTTGCACAAAAAAGGTGCAAAAACAGATCCCAGCAACTACAGACCAATCAGCCTTCTCCCAATTATCAGCAAAGTCATGGAATCCATCATTGCTTCAGATATTAAATCTTTCCTCTTCTCCAATGGCTTGATCTCTGATCATCAATTTGGTTTCAGACCTGGTCACTCTACTCTGGACATGCTGCTTCTGCTTTCTCAACAATGGATGGAGGTCCTCAACGCCAAACAGGAAATTAGAGCTGTCTCCCTTGACATTTCACATGCCTTCGATACGGTCTGGCACCCTGCTCTGCTCTCCAAACTCTCCTCCTTTGGTATCCATGGAAATCTCCACGCATGGCTGGCGGACTTCCTCTCTGGTCGTAGTCAACGTGTGGCCCTGAATGGGTTTCTCTCATCTCCTCTTCCTGTTCAGGCTGGAGTTCCCCAAGGTAGTGTTCTGGGCCCTGTGCTTTTTCTGGTCTTCATCAATGATCTCTCTGACTCTCTTGAAAATCCTCTCTATCTCTTTGCTGACGACTCTACTCTCTGTCACTCCATTCCTCATCCCTCAGATCGGCAGTCTGCAGCCTCTTCACTCTCTGCAGACCTGGACAAAATCACAGACTGGTCAAACAAGTGGAACATGTCTTTCAATCCTGACAAATCTCACACTCTTACAATGTCTCTCCGAAAGGACCGACTGGACAACCCTCCCATCTACTTTCTCAACAATCCTCTCCAAGAAGTTCTGTCGCTCAAGCTTTTGGGTCTCACTATCTGCCATGATCTTTCTTGGGAAAACCACATTTCCAAGCTGGCCTCCAAAGCCAGTCGCCGACTGGGCATCCTCCGTCGTGCGAAGTCCTTCCTTGGCACACCTGAGCTCCTCACCACATACAAGGCTTTCATCCGCAGCTCAATGGAATACTGTTCCCCCCTCTGGGCTGGTGCTCCTGCCTCACACCTTGCTCGGCTTCACGCTGTTGAGGCCAAAGCTTTCAGAATCATTGGAATCTCCTGCGATGTAGTCAACGCCGAGGGCCTTTCACTCACTCACCGCAGGCAGGTTGGTGGTCTTTCTGTCTTCTACCGACTCCTCTCCGGCCTTGCTCCCCCAGCTCTCTCTGTGCTCTGTCCCCCCAATATTCCTTCAGGTCGCACAAGATCTGCCTGCAACCCTCTTATGGTTAAACTGCCAAAGTCTAGGCTCTCTGCTCACCTTCACTCTTTCATTCCCCTTTTCTCCCGCCTCTGGAACAAACTCCCCCACTCCCTTCAATCCCACTCCTCCCTCCAGGTCTTTAAAACAGCTGTTCACCACCATCTCTTATCGTCCCCCATCGAAAACCTTGATCTTTTCTACCCCCGGTAATTCACCCCAGAGTCCTTGCAGTGTTCATATGTTTTAATCCTCTCCCACCTCCCCCCAAGTCCTCCCGATGTCCCTGCTCTCAAATGTTGTGTTTGTGTCCTTCCCCCTCTTCCCCCTCTCTTTTGTGTCCTTCCCCCTCTCTCCCCATCTTGTCTGCTGCTCCCCTTTTTTTTTGTGTTTTGTGTGTCGGTTTTGTCTTTTTGTGTGATTAATGTTAGCTCTTTCACGAGCCTTGATCTTGCATACAAAAAAAAAAAAAAATAAAAAAAAAAATAAAAACCCCATCGGGTATATAATATGGTGATAAGGATGAAGGTGGTATATGATATAGTGAAGTTGATTTCCAGTCCTTATCCAAAAAGTCTGAAATTTCATATATCTGATCTACAACCTGATGTGATTGAAGAATTAAATTTATGATGTCATCGGTCACGTGGCCTTGCGGCCATATGGGATTGAAAATAAAAACATTAAATAAAAACAAGTAAATAACAAAAATAGAAAATAACAAGCGTTACGCCTAGGTCCCCCGTCGGTGAAGTGATGTGAGTTGACAAAGTGGAGGACGCAAGGTGGCCATCTTGGATTTTAACGTGGCGAACCAATTTTCAATAGCGTTCTTCCTTATGCGTAGATACACGCACACACCAGATTAGAAGTTCGTAGTTCGTTTATATTTCAAGATATTTCGCTCACAAGGTTCAGACATATATACAGACTTGGCATTTAATATGGAATTTTTTTTTTTTCTTGACTTGGGTTTACTTTCTGAACTCGGTATATCAATCTGGTGAGTTTCTTTTACACTTCGGTGATTTCTTTGTTAAAAGAACCATGTCACTGATTGTCTGTCGCAGCAAGAAGCCAATAACAGGATTATATCACAGGTGGTGTGACAAAATGTAAGGACAGGTACATTTGACGATTGGCTTCACAATCGGGTATATAAGGGTTGTTGCGTTCTGTATTAGTGGAATACAACTGCTGCACGTCTACAAAAGTTATTGCCGCTTTCCCTGGAGATGGTCCGTCAACTCAACAATGCTGTTTGTCATTTAGTGGTGGCTTTACGAAATTCCGGCATGAAACAGCGTGCTATTGCTCGGCAGTATCGCATCACTCAAGGTCAGGTGTCAAAGATCCTGAAACGAAATGCTCAGAGGGGTGTCCCTACTCCAATACCGAGGTCAGGACTTCCCCGCAGAACCACAAGAAGGGATGATCGTCAGCTGCACCGGTTAGTCCGCAATGGCCGTACCAAGTCAGCTAATCGGCTTAGGGCTGAGTGGCAGTAACTGACAAATGTGCCTGTATCCAGAAGGCTAGTCAACCAACGACTGGTTCAAGCAGGCTATCGTGCCAGGCATCCCCTGAGAAAGCCACGTCTGACCAGAAAACACCGCCAGCGCCGATTGCAGTGGGCCAGAGAGCACCGTCAATGGCAGCCAGGACACTGGAATCATGTGATCTTCAGTGACAAGTCTAGATTTCTGGTCTATCGTCAATATGGCTGCGTCCGAGTGCGCAGACAAGTGCATGAAGCCTACAACGAAGATTGTATAGTGCCAAGAGTCCAAGCTGAAGGTGGTGGGGTGACCGTTTGGGCTGCTTTTCATGCAGGGGGCAAAACTGACCTGGTTGTTCTGAATAGAAACCTGAACCAGTTCAAGCACAGGGCCATTCTGGAAGAAACATTGCTTCCATTTGTTCGTGCAGCCTTTCGAGGAAACTTTGTCTTCCAAGATGACAATGCACGGCCTCATCGTGCTCGCATGATCCAACACTTTCTTGCTGACCGTGGTGTAGAGCATATGGAGTGGCCTGCCATGTCCCCGGATATGAATCCGATAGAGAACTTGTGGGCAGAATTAACGCGTCAAATCGACAACTTGGACCAGCAGCCTGCCTCTGTGCGTGAATTGCAGCAGGCTATTGTCACTGCATGGCAAGCGATTCCTGTCCAAACCCTGGCAAATCTCGTGAACAGCATGCCTCAACGTGTACGTGCACTCCTGAATGCTCGTGGGGGTTACACGAAGTACTGAACTGTAATTTTACTGTCCATAATCCCAGTCGTAATTTAACTTTTGTTTTTGTTCAAAAAATTTTTTGGCTAATGTGCAAAATAAAGAGATACTTCTGGAAAACGCACAGAAGTTTAACACAGTACTGTCTGTGAATTGAGTTCGATATCAGTTTCCATCACTTTCAAGGATCAATATATTTGCTTTGAAATGTCATATGTGGTTTTTGTCTCTTTTAAAGGTCACATTAACAAAATCTAGAATAATTTCAACATAATTCCAATGAACTTTTGGTTCTAAGTCATCTTGAAAAGTAAGTTCACCCCACAAAAAAAATATTCCATATTAAATGCCAAGTCTGTATATGGTGGTAGCCATCTTAGATTTTGACGTGGCGACCAAATTTGCAATAGCGTTCTTCCTTATGCGTAGATACACCTACACACCAGATGAGAAGTTAGTAGTTCGTTTATTTTTCAAGATATTCTGCTCACAAGGTTCAGACATACATGGCGGCGGCCATCTTGGATTTTAACGTGGCGACCCAATTTTCAATAGGGTTCTTCCTTATGTGTAGGTACACCCACACACCAGATTAGAAGTTAGTAGTTCGTTTATTTTTCAAGATATTTCGCTCACAAGGTTCAGACATATATATATGGTGGTGGCCATCTTGGCGTTTGACGCACCCACACACCAAATTAGAATTCGGTCCTTCGCTTACGCATGCACGCACTCACATCCGCACGCATGCACGCACGGACAGACGGACGCACGGACGCACACACGGACGGAGGGGAAAACCATAGTCCACCTTTCGCTCCGCGGTCCGACGGGGGACAAAAACGCTTGTGAGAGATAACGCTTGAGAGATAGCGCTTGTCGAGGCCCCACAGTGTCAAGGATCGTGTGTTAGACCCCACTGTGATTGGGCTGGTGCTCCTTGGCTCTGTTGTGTGTGAGCTGGCTCCCTTGGGGTATGAGAAGTATACGCCGGCGACGGAGCAGCGGGTCCGCATAGATAAAGGATGTGACTGCACCGAGCAAGGAGATGCCTGCGCAGAGTGATGGACGTGTCTGGTCCTCCCTTTGCCTCCCATGTGTCGCCTCATTCGGTATGTTGGGCATCCCAAAGGGGAATTCGTTAAATAGAGTTTAAATTCTGATAACTGGCATGAAATTAGCCCACACTTGGAATAGGATCGCTGGCTTTACGTCTTGAGCGAGCGGCCTACCAAACTTAGCTCCAAGCTCAGCCGTCGCTTGAGCAAGAACTCATTGTGTGTGTGTTTTCCCACAAGGCACCATTCTCGGCTGCATGCCGGGGAATGTGCACGTGACAATACTATTTGTCTGAATTGCTTACAAGAAATGGTTTATAGAGAAAAGCTATTAATAAGCTCAAGGAAACCATTAATGCATCAATGTGTTAAAACTAAACAAACCTTTTATGGCTGAGACAGAAATAAGCAGAAAGGAAAGTAAAAATCGAAAGAGATAGAAAAAAAAAATGACAGAAGAAGTCACAAAATAAATCGCAAAAAAGAAATAAAGACCGGAAATATGGTAGCCATGTTGAAGTTAGGTGCTTTATTGCATTAATTTAGTATTTAAATCTCCCCTCTGGTTTGGATTATGTTGAACCTTCTATGAACAGTATGTCGCAAAACATGGTTATTTGGTTTGTAGATGGAACCGCACACCTTCAATATGGCAACATTACCTTGGTCTGACAGATATACTTGTTTTTGTTATCCTCAACACATCCTTCAATAGTCTGCAAATTAAAAATTGTTACTGAAATCACCTCCTCTGCCAAAAGGTCATGACCAGCATTGTAGAGCTCAACAGCGTATTGCTGCTTGAGGAAGTCTTCATTGACCTGCAGATGCAGGGCGAGCTCAATGGCACGTTCTGGCCATGGTCCAGGAAGTTTCTGGTCAGTCGACACTGATGTTATTGACGGTGTCCCAGAAGCAATGGCTGCGACCACAGCCGAGACCAGTCTCAGCAAGAACTAGTTCATCAGGGAGGTAAGAAAAAGTGAATGAGTGGCCAAAAAGCAGTTGCGTGAAACAATCACAAGCAATGCCAATGAAAGAAGGGACTGACAAGGAGAAAATGCTGAATCACTAAGTTACAACCACAGCTATAAACAAAATGAAGACACCAATGGGAACAAAAAAACAAAAACCTCATTGAAGACAATGTGGGTCATTGAGAGAGGAAAGAAAAATCCCCTAATACCATTCAAATATTGGCTGTGTGCGTGCACGCACGCGCACACACACGCACGCACGCACGCAGACACACACACACACACACACACACACACACACACACACACACACACACACGCACACGCACACACACACACACACACACACACTAAAAGATTGGAGCGGTTGGGATTATACATGAAAAAAAGAAAGAATGGCGCTTCCAAGAAGTACTAGTTTTTCTCCGCAAATTTGAGGAAATAAGGAAAAGCAGAAAAGGTCTCAGGCGACGTTTCACCCGCTTCACAAAGGCTTCCTCAGGCCAATAGACCACGAGCCCCGGCACGTACCAGGTTTTTATTCACCATGTGGCTGCTTCTGGTCACGTGCCGGTGCTCCAGGTAAGGTTTTTTTTTTTTTTTTTTTTTTTTTTTTGCAAACCTCAAGCAAATAAACGTCAACGCACATCATTGATGGGTTGCTGTTCTTTTTTGTTATTACTTACACATGATCTGGTGTTACTTACACATGAAATAAATTTGAAACAAAGGCTAGATCAACATGATAAAGCAGTTCGGCTAGAAAGGTGACAAAGTCAGCCTACGCTCGTCATTGCGTGCAATCTAGCCACAAATTTGACTTTAATGGGACCCGTATCCTCGACCCCGACGACACATTGATACTGGAAGCATTGCATGTGAAGAGCTGAGAGAGAGATCTGACTGGGGAGACTGTGGACATACCCACACAATACACACCTCTCATACAAATGGCAAAAACTGGATGGCACAAACAGCTGGATAAGGTGAGCAGCAAACAACAACACTAAATCCCAAACACCACACCCATGTGTGTACAACATCCAATGGAAATTTCAAAAATCACACAACCCACACCTCATCGCGTCCAACCCGGACACGAAACCAACCATGTTCATGCGCCGGGAACACAACAACAACAACAAAAACAACAAGCGCACACACACATGCTCAAGCACGCTCGTACAACACCAGATCATGTGTTAAAAAAAAAAAAAAAAAAAAAAAAAAGTGTTGTACGAGTGTGCTTGAGCATGTGTGTGTGCGCTTGTTGTTTTTGTTGTTGTTGTTGTGTTCCCGGCGCATGAACATGGTTGGTTTCGTGTCCGGGTTGGACGCGATGAGGTGTGGGTTGTGTGATTTTTGAAATTTCCATTGGATGTTGTACACACATGGGTGTGGTGTTTGGGATTTAGTGTTGTTGTTTGCTGCTCACCTTATCCAGCTGTTTGTGCCATCCAGTTTTTGCCATTTGTATGAGAGGTGTGTATTGTGTGGGTATGTCCACAGTCTCCCCAGTCAGATCTCTCTCTCAGCTCTTCACATGCAATGCTTCCAGTATCAATGTGTCGTCGGGGTCGAGGATACGGGTCCCATTAAAGTCAAATTTGTGGCTAGATTGCACGCAATGACGAGCGTAGGCTGACTTTGTCACCTTTCTAGCCGAACTGCTTTATCATGTTGATCTAGCCTTTGTTTCAAATTTATTTCACTTTTACCAATGTAGAATTGGTCACAGTCTTTGCATGATGAAAGGTAAACGACTCCAGATACATCACCTGTTAATATTGTGGACGTCCATTTTGAAATGCCATTGGGGATGGTGTGTAGAGGCTTGTAGGCCACACCAATCCGTGCGCTGTGTACTATCTTGCTAATCCTTTAGGAAAAACCCCGGGTAGTACGACAGTGCCCAAGCGTGTCTGGTTCCTTCCGTTCTGTCAGTTTTGGTTCTTTCAGGGTAGGGATCAGGACTCTAATCCTAACTGATATCCCTTTGCTATATCCATTTTAGAGCAGGACCCCTCTAACTAATCCTAACTGATATCTCTTTGCTATATCCATTTTTGAGCAGGACCCCTCTAACTAATCCTAACTGATATCCCTTTGCTATATCCATTTTTGAGCAGGACCCCTCTAACTAATCCTAACTGATATCCCTTTGCTATATCCATTTTAGAGCAGGACCCCTCTAACTAATCCTAACTGATATCCCTTTGCTATACCCATTTTAGAGCAGGACCCCTCTAACTAATCCTATCTGATATCCCTTTGCTATACCCATTTTAGAGCAGGACCCCTCTAACTAATCCTAACTGATATCCCTTTGCTATACCCATTTTAGAGCAGGACCCCTCTAACTAATCCTAACTGATATCCCTTTGCTATACCCATTTTAGAGCAGGACCCCTCTAACTAATCCTAACTGATATCCCTTTGCTATACCCATTTTAGAGCAGGACCCCTCTAACTAATCCTAACTGATATCCCTTTGCTATACCCATTTTAGAGCAGGACCCCTCTAACTAATCCTAACTGATATCCCTTTGCTGTACCCATTTTAGAGTAGGACCCCTCTAACTAATCCTAACTGATATCCCTTTGCTATATCCATTTTAGAGTAGGACCCCTCTAACTAATCCTAACTGATATCCCTTTGCTGTACCCATTTTAGAGCAGGACCCCTCTAACTAATCCTATCTGATATCCCTTTGCTATACCCATTTTAGAGCAGGACCCCTCTAACTAATCCTAACTGATATCCCTTTGCTATACCCATTTTAGAGCAGGACCCCTCTAACTAATCCTAACTGATATCCCTTTGCTATACCCATTTTAGAGTAGGACCCCTCTAACTAATCCTAACTGATATCCCTTTGCTGTACCCATTTTTGAGTAGGACCCCTCTAACTAATCCTAAATGATATCCCTTTGCTGTACCCATTTTAGAGCAGGACCCCTCTAACTAATCCTAACTGATATCCCTTTGCTATACCCATTTTAGAGCAGGACCCCTCTAACTAATCCTAACTGATATCCCTTTGCTATATCCATTTTAGAGTAGGACCCCTCTAACTAATCCTAACTGATATCCCTTTGCTATATCCATTTTAGAGCAGGACCCCTCTAACTAATCCTATCTGATATCCCTTTGCTATACCCATTTTAGAGCAGGACCCCTCTAACTAATCCTATCTGATATCCCTTTGCTATACCCATTTTAGAGCAGGACCCCTCTAACTAATCCTAACTGATATCCCTTTGCTATATCCATTTTTGAGCAGGACCCCTCTAACTAATCCTAACTGATATCCCTTTGCTATATCCATTTTAGAGCAGGACCCCTCTAACTAATCCTAACTGATATCCCTTTGCTCTATCAATTTTAGAGCAGGACCCCTCTAACTAATCCTATCTGATATCCCTTTGCTATATCCATTTTAGAGCAGGACCCCTCTAACTAATCCTATCTGATATCCCTTTGCTATATCCATTTTAGAGCAGGACCCCTCTAACTAATCCTAACTGATATCCCTTTGCTATATCCATTTTAGAGCAGGACCCCTCTAACTAATCCTAACTGATATACCTTTGCTGTACCCATTTTAGAGCAGGACCCCTCTAACTAATCCTAACTGATATCCCTTTGCTATATCCATTTTAGAGCAGGACCCCTCTAACTAATCCTATCTGATATCCCTTTGCTATATCCATTTTAGAGCAGGACCCCTCTAACTAATCCTAACTGATATCCCTTTGCTATATCCATTTTAGAGCAGGACCCCTCTAACTAATCCTATCTGATATCCCTTTGCTATATCCATTTTAGAGCAGGACCCCTCTAACTAATCCTAACTGATATCCCTTTGCTATATCCATTTTAGAGCAGGACCCCTCTAACTAATCCTATCTGATATCCCTTTGCTATATCCATTTTAGAGCAGGACCCCTCTAACTAATCCTATCTGATATCCCTTTGCTATACCCATTTTAGAGCAGGACCCCTCTAACTAATCCTAACTGATATCCCTTTGCTATATCCATTTTAGAGCAGGACCCCTCTAACTAATCCTATCTGATATCCCTTTGCTATACCCATTTTTGAGTAGGACCCCTCTAACTAATCCTATCTGATATCCCTTTGCTATACCCATTTTAGAGCAGGACCCCTCTAACTAATCCTATCTGATATCCCTTTGCTATACCCATTTTTGAGTAGGACCCCTCTAACTAATCCTATCTGATATCCCTTTGCTATACCCATTTTAGAGCAGGACCCCTCTAACTAATCCTATCTGATATCCCTTTGCTATACCCATTTTAGAGCAGGACCCCTCTAACTAATCCTAACTGATATCCCTTTGCTATATCCATTTTAGAGCAGGACCCCTCTAACTAATCCTATCTGATATCCCTTTGCTATACCCATTTTAGAGCAGGACCCCTCTAACTAATCCTATCTGATATCCCTTTGCTATACCCATTTTAGAGCAGGACCCCTCTAACTAATCCTAACTGATATCCCTTTGCTATATCCATTTTAGAGCAGGACCCCTCTAACTAATCCTATCTGATATCCCTTTCATATATCCATTTTAGAGCAGGACCCCTCTAACTAATCCTATCTGATATCCCTTTGCTATACCCATTTTAGAGCAGGACCCCTCTAACTAATCCTAACTGATATCCCTTTGCTATATCCATTTTAGAGCAGGACCCCTCTAACTAATCCTATCTGATATCCCTTTGCTATACCCATTTTTGAGTAGGACCCCTCTAACTAATCCTATCTGATATCCCTTTGCTATACCCATTTTAGAGCAGGACCCCTCTAACTAATCCTATCTGATATCCCTTTGCTATACCCATTTTTGAGTAGGACCCCTCTAACTAATCCTATCTGATATCCCTTTGCTATACCCATTTTAGAGCAGGACCCCTCTAACTAATCCTATCTGATATCCCTTTGCTATACCCATTTTTGAGTAGGACCCCTCTAACTAATCCTATCTGATATCCCTTTGCTATATCCATTTTAGAGCAGGACCCCTCTAACTAATCCTAACTGATATCCCTTTGCTATATCCATTTTAGAGCAGGACCCCTCTAACTAATCCTAACTGATATCCCTTTGCTATATCCATTTTAGAGCAGGACCCCTCTAACTAATCCTAACTGATATCCCTTTGCTATACCCATTTTAGAGCAGGACCCCTCTAACTAATCCTATCTGATATCCCTTTGCTATATCCATTTTAGAGCAGGACCCCTCTAACTAATCCTAACTGATATCCCTTTGCTATACCCATTTTAGAGCAGGACCCCTCTAACTAATCCTATCTGATATCCCTTTGCTATATCCATTTTAGAGCAGGACCCCTCTAACTAATCCTATCTGATATCCCTTTGCTATATCCATTTTAGAGCAGGACCCCTCTAACTAATCCTAACTGATATCCCTTTGCTATATCCATTTTAGAGCAGGACCCCTCTAACTAATCCTATCTGATATCCCTTTGCTATACCCATTTTAGAGCAGGACCCCTCTAACTAATCCTCACTGATATCCCTTTGCTATATCCATTTTAGAGCAGGACCCCTCTAACTAATCCTATCTGATATCCCTTTGCTATACCCATTTTTGAGTAGGACCCCTCTAACTAATCCTAACTGATATCCCTTTGCTATATCCATTTTAGAGCAGGACCCCTCTAACTAATCCTAACTGATATCCCTTTGCTATACCCATTTTTGAGTAGGACCCCTCTAACTAATCCTAACTGATATCCCTTTGCTATACCCATTTTAGAGCAGGACCCCTCTAACTAATCCTAACTGATATCCCTTTGCTATACCCATTTTTGAGTAGGACCCCTCTAACTAATCCTAACTGATATCCCTTTGCTATATCCATTTTAGAGCAGGACCCCTCTAACTAATCCTAACTGATATCCCTTTGCTATACCCATTTTAGAGCAGGACCCCTCTAACTAATCCTAACTGATATCCCTTTGCTATACCCATTTTTGAGTAGGACCCCTCTAACTAATCCTGACTGATATCCCTTTGCTATATCCATTTTAGAGCAGGACCCCTCTAACTAATCCTATCTGATATCCCTTTGCTATACCCATTTTTGAGTAGGACCCCTCTAACTAATCCTAACTGATATCCCTTTGCTATATCCATTTTAGAGCAGGACCCCTCTAACTAATCCTAACTGATATCCCTTTGCTATACCCATTTTTGAGTAGGACCCCTCTAACTAATCCTAACTGATATCCCTTTGCTATATCCATTTTAGAGCAGGACCCCTCTAACTAATCCTAACTGATATCCCTTTGCTATACCCATTTTTGAGTAGGACCCCTCTAACTAATCCTAACTGATATCCCTTTGCTATACCCATTTTAGAGCAGGACCCCTCTAACTAATCCTATCTGATATCCCTTTGCTATACCCATTTTTGAGTAGGACCCCTCTAACTAATCCTAACTGATATCCCTTTGCTATACCCATTTTAGAGCAGGACCCCTCTAACTAATCCTAACTGATATCCCTTTGCTATACCCATTTTTGAGTAGGACCCCTCTAACTAATCCTAACTGATATCCCTTTGCTATACCCATTTTAGAGCAGGACCCCTCTAACTAATCCTAACTGATATCCCTTTGCTATATCCATTTTAGAGCAGGACCCCTCTAACTAATCCTATCTGATATCCCTTTGCTATACCCATTTTTGAGTAGGACCCCTCTAACTAATCCTAACTGATATCCCTTTGCTATACCCATTTTAGAGCAGGACCCCTCTAACTAATCCTAACTGATATCCCTTTGCTATATCCATTTCAGAGCAGGACCCCTCTAACTAATCCTAACTGATATCCCTTTGCTATATCCATTTCAGAGCAGGACCCCTCTAACTAATCCTAACTGATATCCCTTTGCTATATCCATTTCAGAGCAGGACCCCTCTAACTAATCCTAACTGATATCCCTTTGCTATATCCATTTTAGAGCAGGACCCCTCTAACTAATCCTAACTGATATCCCTTTGCTTTATCCATTTTAGAGCAGGACCCCTCTAACTAATCCTAACTGATATCCCTTTGCTATATCCATTTTAGAGCAGGACCCCTCTAACTAATCCTAACTGATATCCCTTTGCTATATCCATTTTAGAGCAGGACCCCTCTAACTAATCCTAACTGATATCCCTTTGCTATATCCATTTTAGAGCAGGACCCCTCTAACTAATCCTAACTGATATCCCTTTGCTATATCCATTTTTGAGCAGGACCCCTCTAACTAATCCTAACTGATATCCCTTTGCTATATCCATTTCAGAGCAGGACCCCTCTAACTAATCCTAACTGATATCCCTTTGCTATATCCATTTTAGAGCAGGACCCCTCTAACTAATCCTAACTGATATCCCTTTGCTATATCCATTTTAGAGCAGGACCCCTCTAACTAATCCTAACTGATATCCCTTTGCTATATCCATTTTAGAGCAGGACCCCTCTAACTAATCCTAACTGATATCCCTTTGCTATACCCATTTTAGAGCAGGACCCCTCTAACTAATCCGATCTGATATCCCTTTGCTATATCCATTTTAGAGCAGGACCCCTCTAACTAATCCTAACTGATATCCCTTTGCTATACCCATTTTAGAGCAGGACCCCTCTAACTAATCCCATCTGATATCCCTTTGCTATATTCATTTTAGAGCAGGACCCCTCTAACTAATCCTATCTGATATCCCTTTGCTATATCCATTTTAGAGCAGGACCCCTCTAACTAATCCTAACTGATATCCCTTTGCTATATCCATTTTAGAGCAGGACCCCTCTAACTAATCCTATCTGATATCCCTTTGCTATACCCATTTTAGAGCAGGACCCCTCTAACTAATCCTAACTGATATCCCTTTGCTATATCCATTTTAGAGCAGGACCCCTCTAACTAATCCTATCTGATATCCCTTTGCTATACCTATTTTAGAGCAGGACCCCTCTAACTAATCCTAACTGATATCCCTTTGCTATACCTATTTTAGAGCAGGACCCCTCTAACTAATCCTAACTGATATCCCTTTGCTATACCCATTTTAGAGCAGGACCCCTCTAACTAATCCTATCTGATATCCCTTTGCTATATCCATTTTAGAGCAGGACCCCTCTAACTAATCCTAACTGATATCCCTTTGCTGTACCCATTTTAGAGCAGGACCCCTCTAACTAATCCTAACTGATATCCCTTTGCTATACCTATTTTAGAGCAGGACCCCTCTAACTAATCCTATCTGATATCCCTTTGCTATATCCATTTTAGAGCAGGACCCCTCTAACTAATCCTAACTGATATCCCTTTGCTATATCCATTTTAGAGCAGGACCCCTCTAACGAATCCTATCTGATATCCCTTTGCTATATCCATTTTAGAGCAGGACCCCTCTAACTAATCCTAACTGATATCCCTTTGCTATATCCATTTTAGAGCAGGACCCCTCTAACTAATCCTAACTGATATCCCTTTGCGATATCCATTTTAGAGCAGGACCCCTCTAACTAATCCTAACTGATATCCCTTTGCTATATCCATTTTAGAGCAGGACCCCTCTAACTAATCCTAACTGATATCCCTTTGCTATATCCATTTTAGAGCAGGACCCCTCTAACTAATCCTAACTGATATCCTTTTGCGATATCCATTTTAGAGCAGGACCCCTCTAACTAATCCTAACTGATATCCCTTTGCTATATCCATTTTAGAGCAGGACCCCTCTAACTAATCCTAACTGATATCCCTTTGCTATATCCATTTTAGAGCAGGACCCCTCTAACTAATCCTAACTGATATCCCTTTGCTATATCCATTTTTGAGCAGGACCCCTCTAAATAATCCTAACTGATATCCCTTTGCTATATCCATTTTAGAGCAGGACCCCTCTAACTAATCCTAACTGATATCCCTTTGCTATACCCATTTTAGAGCAGGACCCCTCTAACTAATCCTAACTGATATCCCTTTGCTATACCCATTTTAGAGCAGGACCCCTCTAACTAATCCTAACTGATATCCTTTGCTATATCCATTTTTGAGCAGGACCCCTCTAACTAATCCTAACTGATATCCCTTTGCTATATCCATTTTAGAGCAGGACCCCTCTAATTAATCCTAACTGATATCCCTTTGCTGTACCCATTTTTGAGTAGAACCCCTCTAACTAATCCTAACTGATATCCCTTTGCTCTATCCATTTTAGAGCAGGACCCCTCTAACTAATCCTAACTGATATCCCTTTGCTATATCCATTTTAGAGCAGGACCCCTCTAACTAATCCTAACTGATATCCCTTTGCTGTACCCATTTTTGAGTAGAACCCCTCTAACTAATCCTAACTGATATCCCTTTGCTATATCCATTTTAGAGCAGGACCCTTCTAACTAATCCTAACTGATATCCCTTTGCTGTACCCATTTTAGAGCAGGACCCCTCTAACTAATCCTAAATGATATCCCTTTGCTATATCCATTTTAGAGCAGGACCCCTCTAACTAATCCTAACTGATATCCCTTTGCTATATCCATTTTTGAGCAGGACCCCTCTAACTAATCCTAACTGATATCCCTTTGCTATACCCATTTTAGAGCAGGACCCCTCTAACTAATCCTAACTGATATCCCTTTGCTATATCCATTTTTGAGCAGGACCCCTCTAACTAATCCTAACTGATATCCCTTTGCTATATCCATTTTTGAGCAGGACCCCTCTAACTAATCCTAACTGATATCCCTTTGCTATATCCATTTTTGAGCAGGACCCCTCTAACTAATCCTATCTGATATCCCTTTGCTATATCCATTTTTGAGCAGGACCCCTCTAACTAATCCTAACTGATATCCCTTTGCTATATCCATTTTAGAGCAGGACCCCTCTAACTAATCCTAACTGATATCCCTTTGCTATATCCATTTTTGAGCAGGACCCCTCTAACTAATCCTAACTGATATCCCTTTGCTATATCCATTTTTGAGCAGGACCCCTCTAACTAATCCTAACTGATATCCCTTTGCTATATCCATTTTTGAGCAGGACCCCTCTAACTAATCCTAACTGATATCCCTTTGCTATATCCATTTTTGAGCAGGACCCCTCTAACTAATCCTATCTGATATCCCTTTGCTATATCCATTTTTGAGCAGGACCCCTCTAACTAATCCTAACTGATATCCCTTTGCTATATCCATTTTAGAGCAGGACCCCTCTTACTAATCCTAACTGATATGCCTTTGCTGTATCCATTTTTGAGTAGAACCCTCTAACTAATCCTAACTGATATCCCTTTGCTATATCCATTTTTGAGCAGGACCCCTCTAACTAATCCTATCTGATATCCCTTTGGTATATCCATTTTAGAGCAGGACCCCTCTAACTAATCCTATCTGATATCCCTTTGCTATATCCATTTTAGAGCAGGACCCCTCTAACTAATCCTAACTGATATCCCTTTGCTGTACCCATTTTAGAGCAGGACCCCTCTAACTAATCCTAACTGATATCCCTTTGCTATACCTATTTTAGAGCAGGACCCCTCTAACTAATCCTATCTGATATCCCTTTGCTATATCCATTTTAGAGCAGGACCCCTCTAACTAATCCTAACTGATATCCCTTTGCTATATCCATTTTAGAGCAGGACCCCTCTAACGAATCCTATCTGATATCCCTTTGCTATATCCATTTTAGAGCAGGACCCCTCTAACTAATCCTAACTGATATCCCTTTGCTATATCCATTTTAGAGCAGGACCCCTCTAACTAATCCTATCTGATATCCCTTTGCTATATCCATTTTAGAGCAGGACCCCTCTAACTAATCCTAACTGATATCCCTTTGCTATATCCATTTTAGAGCAGGACCCCTCTAACGAATCCTATCTGATATCCCTTTGCTATATCCATTTTAGAGCAGGACCCCTCTAACTAATCCTAACTGATATCCCTTTGCTATATCCATTTTAGAGCAGGACCCCTCTAACTAATCCTAACTGATATGCCTTTGCTGTATCCATTTTTGAGTAGAACCCTCTAACTAATCTAATTAATTTAATTGCATTGGCTTTGCAAGATGACACAGCCCATGCCCGAGCTGCCAAGGCTCGTGCTGCACTGTGTTTGTGGGTGATTGGGTTGCAGGAATTAAAACGCAGTAAAATCTGTTGGTGTGGATTAGTTTCCTGTAGATCTACGTCTTTAGGTATCCATCAAGCTTACGGTGTACCTCCACATCCAAAAAGGCCAATTTCCTTTTTCCATTTAAATTGCAAAACGAATGCTGCGGAATACCCGACAAAGTTGCCCAAGTAGGTGGTCCACCACGTCTGTATGTACAATGGCGAAACTGTCATCCACGTACCTGTTCCAGTATCGTGCGAGGCAATTATTATGGGACTCAAATATCTTTAGTTCAAGTTTCTCCATTTCCAAGTTAGCCACAACAGCAGAGACCGGTGAACCCATAGCTGTGCCAAATATTGGTCGATGGTGTGTACTGTGCCAAAGTTATCAACTGCAGTTTCCCCAGCCATAACGTGTCCATGCTCCACTCACTCAGCTTCAGCTAGCCACCCTGTGTCTCTTCAGATGTGCAGAACCAATGCACGGGCATCTTTCTTTTCCCGCACCGCTAATTTATCGAACCAGTTTGTCACTCTCCTTTCCCCACCAATTACAACCTTCAACAGTGCAAGGTCTGGATCAATAAGCTATCCTCGTCTTCACAATCCTTTTTTTTATTTTTTACTTCCTTCCCTTTTAATAGGAGCACATTTTAATGCTTAGGTCGTTTTATTTAGCTTATGACTCTGCAACTGCAACTTTTTTTTTTACTGTTCAAAAAAGAAATAACTCAGCTGAACCAATAATGGCCGTTAACGAAGAGAAGAGAATAGATTGTATGGCTACCTTGTCGGGTTGGTCTATATGTGGTTGTGCTGTAACAGAGTTTGAATGGAAATCTATATATATGCTTCATCCGTGTTTGCATCATGCATATACATGCCCTGCCCATGTGTTGCATCATCTATGCATGATCTATGCTGCAGCGGGCACGGCATGATTTCCCTTTAGACAGTGGATTTATGTGATAAAAACATGGGTTTTACCAACGCACCGGAGCGTTTTATAATAAGGCAAAAATGATTTCAAACCTCTCAGTTTTGGTAAGCTGCCCGGAGCATTCTATATTCGAAATAATCTGGACACGAAAGCCGTTCCAAAATAGTGTTACCAGTCCAAAATTAGGTGGTTCACCCTTAAATGCCAGAAGGCAACTTGAAATGGGCATCAAATGCTGCCTAGAGATGTCAGCCCTGCCAGGAACCCTCCAACTGAATATAATATAAAGTTTGAATAACAGCATCAAGATTGAAGATTACCTTTGGTTAGAGTACGTCATTGGTATTTACAAGCATTAACAGTTTTGGGGGTGAAGGGATGGGGGAATTAGGGGAGAAATGGATTATCAAGGGTAAAATAATTGAGAGATATTGGAACTGAGCAAGACAACCAAAGAACAGCAAATAATTACAGATGCCAAATGCATAAAATGAAATAAAACAGTTCATCAAAAATGCCTTCAGCTGCTCTTGAAAAGCTCGGTAATGGTTTGAATAATAATAATATTACAGACACTTAGTAATGCTCTATGCGGTGTGGCACTGACCTGCTGTCGGAGTGAAACAAGCTCTGGATCCATTTCCCCAGAAGGTAAGAGAGGAAGGGTGGAAAAGTCTTTAAAGAAGGCATATTTTCCCTGAATTTAAGAGAAAAAGAAAGGCAATATGCAGAATTTATATTTATAGTCAGGAAATAAAGGTAAGTCAGGAAAGCAATTGCATTTGACACTGTATACCACTTAATTACAACTTGCACAGTACAGACAACTATTTAACATTTCATCTTTACTCGATCTCTGGTGGAATCCGGTCAGTGTGGCTGGGGCTTTGGGCTTCCAGTGACGATGCCTGGGGCTACTGATGGAGGACAATGAAATAAAAAGTAACCCATAGTTACCTCTCTCATCACTCCACTCCACTTCACTTCTAACTTTTTGACCAAATGACATTCCTCCCCGATTGTGACGCACTTTGATCGTAGTGGGGACGCTTGCATGCTCCTGTGCCTCTTTGCGCTATACTGGTGGGAGCTTTGCTCCTGGTAGGTCTTACCTAGCCAGGCAGGTCAATGGGTAGGAGCCAGACTAAGAGTAGTCACACATTTTTTGGGGGTATAAAAAATTTTTTACACCTGGTCTAGACGCCCATAGGGGGTGTTTGGATATGGACACCTAGTAGGGCTGAAACAAGACCTGTCAATGGGCAGAGGAGCTCCCTGTGAGCCAACGGCCATCCGTATCTGGTGCTCAACTGCGTCTGCGGACGTCCTCCTGCAGTCGGTTACCTTTCTCTAGGAGGTTGGTGGCAGGATTTGCACTCAGGCCACCATAAAAACATGTCATTACGCAACATGCACAAAGAACACAATAAAAAAAAACCACTTCGTGGGAATACCTCCTGTGCAGCTGCCCTTCATAGAGCAGCTCACCGGATGATGGGATTGGGGACCCCCATTCTTTGATAATACGAGGAAAAGCACGGGGTAACTTTCCTTGGTTGGGTTGTGGACGTGTGTGTTGCGGTGGTGCTGAGGCGTCGTCCACCAGACGACGGTCTCCTTGGGTTAACCTGAGGCGGCCCCTTTGGGTGGGTGCCTGAAACGTTCTTACTCTAAGAGAGGATGATCACCTGTCTCTGCTATCATATGAGCTCCAGCGTTTGAACATCAGTGTTGCAGCACTTTCTAAGGTTTGGAGGCTGGATAGTGGTGAGATCATGGTGGGTGGTTACACCTACTACTGGTCTGGTCGCTTTGACGGTTACCATGCCCATTGAGTTGCTATAGCTGTGTCCAATAAGCTGACTCCAATGATAGAGTCGAGGTAACACCGGTCAACGATCGTATTATGAGACTGAGGATTTGTCACTCTTTGGGTGTCATTTCCCTGGTCTCTGTATATGCGTACATGCTCGGTCTCTGTATGAGGAAAGTGATCTCACTGTGAAGGACGCATTCTATGCCACGCTCGAGTCTGTGGTTGATCAGTGCCCCAGGAGAGATACTCTTCTAGTCTTGGGGGATTTCAATGCATCGACTGGCACTGACAGGGATGGTTATGAGGCATGTGTTGGTCCCCATGGATCTGGGACTGTGAACCAGAATAGCACTAAGTTCTTCGGCTTTGCAAGAAGTCATGGACTTAGGGTGGCTGGCTCATGGTTTCAGCGCCCACAGCCTCATCACTGGACTTGGTATTCCAATGTTGGTGGTGTGGCAAAGGAGATTGACCATGTGCTCATTGATGGTCGATGGCGGATGCTCCAGAACTGCAGGGTCTACTGGAGTGCTCAGTTTCTCAACACTGACCACAGGCTTGTTGTAGCAACTCTGAAGTTGCAGCTCAAATCCAAGAGAATGCTACCATCCCATCCTCGGCTGGATGTGGGCAAGCTCAAGGAGGATATGGTAGCTGAGGAGTTTGTGAGCAGGTTGAGTGGAGTTTTGGGGGGTCTAGATGCTTTGGGGGATCATGAGGAGTTGTGGAGTGCCTTCAAGACCACCATCCTTGATTTTGCTGGTGGCTGTCTTGGAGCCCACCATCAGGCGAAGAAGAACTTTGTCTCTCAGGAGACGCTTGATACTATCGACCAGAGTCGCAGGGCCAGGCTCGATGGCAGAGCTGAACTGTTCCGGGAGCTGAGTGTTATGGATTCGTCACTTCCGTTGTGGTGGTTTGCATCCACTGTAAATATTTCTGATTCCATGTACTATTATTGTTTTCAAAAGGTTTATTGTTCATGAAGTTTTCAAACGGTAAAAAAAGTTAATGTTAAAAGAAACAGGAAACCGGATCGGGAACCGGAAGACGAAGAAGAAGAGAGAGAAAAGAGGGCGGAGCAAGTGAAGTCGGAGAAGAAGCTAGTCGCTTCAAGGTCCGGGGAGAACGTTGTCGAACGAAAGTCGCTAGTGAACTTTCGGGGTTCCTGGGAAAGGAATTCCTGTGACAGAGTTGTTCTCGCTGTGACTGATCAACCTGCGTGTCAGGTTTGGGCATTGGATTCCGAGTAATCATCGTCGTGTCGTTTCTACCTGAGTACGGGCCGTCGGCCATTTTGACTAGCGCGCTTCGCGCGTCGAGCAAACTTCCCTTGCTTCCTGTCAGCCGTTTTCACCATTCAGACGGCTATCTGGGATGTGTGTGTGTAACGCGGATTTTGAAGGCAAACCTGAGGTTCAATGATTTGGAGCTGTAAAACAATCATGCCAGAGGGCGTGTTTTCCCAGTCGCCTTGAGTGCGCCTTTTCGCAGCTTCTGGCCACGTGACCCTTTTCGCCGCTTTGGACGCGTGCGCCTTTGTGCAGTTTTGGCGGCGTGACTGGGCCTGTCACCTGAACGGGATTCGGGTTTCGATTCAACATCGTTCTGACGATCGCTGGAGGGGATCAACTCTGAGCTCGAAGACGGGAATATAGAGACATTGGGGAATGTTCTTTTTCACTCACTTGGAGCACAGTGAGTTACTTTATACTAGCTGATGGTACCATCATAAGATATACATTGATTGTACTTTTGATTGCTATTATGGTTGTACTGTTATTCTTGTGTGATTTTTAATACAATATTTGTTTGTTGGTAACAATTGGTGTGGTTTCACCATTGATTTTTGACACAGAATAACACATTTTTCTGCCGTGACTCCTCTCGGGGCTCGGAGGTACACCGTGACCAGGGGGTCGGGGAAGAGCACGTAACAGAAATTGGGGGCTCGTCCAATTGGCTCGGGGCTCGAAATTGGGTCTCCGTCTGGGATTTAAATTCCCCAATAACATCCGTCCGGGATAGAATTCCCTAACATTCCCAAATTTGGGATTTTTTTTTCTAACATTCCCAAATATTTCAAAAAAATTTGGAAATTTTTGTGTGAAGGTTAACAGGTGTTAACTGATAGTCACCATGGTGTTTGGCGCAGAACAGTTTGCGGCATCCCCTAATGAGGCACAGTTCCAAGCGTTAAAAAAATCCGAACTCTTGATATTGGCCAGACATTTTAACTTGGAGGTCTGAGTCAATATGAAGAAAGCAGAGATGCAGACATTGGTGGTAGAATCTCTGGTGGGACAAGGAACATGGACAGAGGTTGCCTTGGATTGGTTACCCGAGGAAAAAGAAAATGTGGAGCTCCGGAAAATGGAGATGCAACTGCAGAGCCAGGAAAGGGTAAAAGCAGAGGAAAGGAAAGCAGAGGAGAGAAGAGCAGAGGAAAGGAGCGCTGAAGAAGAAAGAAGAGCAGGGGAAAGAGCAGAGGAAAGGAGAGCTGCAAGGGAACTCGAAGAAAGAAGAGAAAGGAAAGAGCAGAGGAGAGGAGAGCTGAAAGGGAGTTAAAGGAATGGGACATGGATTATCAGAGGGAAGTTGAACTCAAGAAGTTGGAATTAAAGGGAGAACGGGGAGAGGTTGCATCCATGCCGGCTGGTTCGACAACTAGTCAGAACGCCTGGGATGTTGGTAAACATGTGAGGCTGGTTCCACCCTTCAATGAAAAAGAGGTAGCCAAGTTTTTCTTTACACTTTGAGAAAGTGGCTCAAATGCTAAAATGGCCTGTGGGGTCCTGGACTATGTTAGTGCAAAGTGTTTTGGTGGGTAAAGCTCAAGATATATTTTCGGCTTTACCGATTGACCAATGTGTCGATTATGAGAAAGTGAAAAAAGCCATTCTCAAAGCCTATGAATTGGTCCCTGAAGCTTACCGGCAAAAATTCCGGAATGCCAGGAAGAGGGAGAGTGAGACCCATGTGGAGTTTGCCAGAATGAAGGAAACCATGTTTGATCGGTGGTCTGATTCGAAGGGGGTTGGGAAAGACTTCAACCTGTTGCGACAATTGATCTTGGTGGAGGAATTCAAACAGTGCGTTCACGCAGACATTAAAGTACATCTGGAGGAAAAGAAAGTACCAGAGTTGTATGAGGCAGCAACCGTGGCAGATGACTATGCCTTGACACACAGGATGGGGTTCCACAAACCTAACTTCCCACCTAGAGTTAGCCAGGGGAGGTATGGCAAATCAGGGGCGGAGAACAAATATTCGTGGAGGCGGCCTAGAGATGACGATGGGGACAAATCTGATACCACGACTTTTAGGGATCAGAAGACTACAGTTCCAAGACAGACGTATCTTCCGGGGGGCTCGACGCAGACCACAAGTTTTTCCTCCGGGCCTACTTGCGCTTTTTGCAAGAAACCCTGGACATTTGATGTCCCAATGTTATGCCCTGGAAAGGAAAAATCAGGAGCGGAGTCAGATTAGTACAACTCCGAATGCATTGGCAAATGCGAGAAATCGTCCTTGGAGGACAGTGCCTTGTGAAGGTTCTCATGCCAAAGTTACGGCATCACAGAATGACCTTGCTCAAGAGGGTTACAAACCTTTTATTTCAGAGGGGTTTGTGTCACTGGATGGAGACTTGACTAACCAGAGACTTGTTAGGGTATTGAGGGACACAGGAGCACATCAATCTTTAATGCTGGAAGGCATTTTGCCATTGTCAGAGAAGACGGCAACTGGTGTGAGTGTTCTTTTACAGGGGGTTGGTGGCTGTGTTAAAGCTCCACTTCATGTCATCCATTTAAAGTCTGACTTGGTGTCAGGACCGGTCACCGTATGTTTACAAGCCACTCTACCTGTAGAGGGAATATCTCTTGTTATCGGGAATGATTTGGCCGGTGGGCAAGTTTCTGGTAATCTGAGGTTTGTTGAAAAGCCTAGCATGGAAAATAACATTGCACAGTTAGCGCAGAGGATTCCGGGTATCTTTCCATCCTTTGCCGCGACTCGTGCTATGGGTAGGAAGCGCTCTGAAGAAAAGGAGAAGGTACTGACGTCACGCTTGGCACAGACACGTCTTGTAAAGTACCCTGAAACTAAATGTCAGCACACACGAGTCATGATTGGAGGCAATATTGGCAAGCTCTTTGTAGGTGGACTGAACTTCAACACAAGGGAAGATGCCGGACTCTGTCTTCAGCAGATATGGACCGCTCTTGGAAGTGCTGCTGATAAAAGACAGGGAGACGCAAAAGTCTGGAGGGTTTGGATTTGTCACGTTTGACAACACTAAGGACGCCAAAGATGCAGAAAAGAATTTGAATGGCAAGGATTTGGATGGTCGGACCATAACAGTAGAGAAGGCAGGCCATGAGCGTCGAGGGGGCTACATAAGAGGAAAACGTCAATGATCAATGATCTCTCTCTCTTGAAAATCCTCTCTATCTCTTTGCTGATGACTCCACTCTCTGCCGCTCATCCCTCAGATCGGTAGTCTGCAGCCTCCTCACTCTCTGCAGACCTGGACAAAATCACAGACTGGTCAAATAAGTGAAACATGTCTTTCAATCCTGACAAATATCACACTCTTACGATGTCTCTCCGAAAAGACCGACTGGACAACCCTCCCATCTACTTTCTCAACAATCCTCTCCAAGAAGTTCTCTAACTCAAGCTTTCGGGTCTCACTATCTGCCATGATCTTTCCTGGGAAAACCACATTTCAAATCTGGCCTCCAAAGCCAGTCGCCGACTGCGTATCCTCCGTCGTGCGAAGTCGTTCCTTGGCACACCTGACTCCTCACCACATACAAGGCTTTCATCTGCAGCTCAATGGAATACTGTTCTCCCCTCTGGGCTGGTGCTCCTGCCTCACACCTAGCTCGTCTTCACGCTGTTGAAACCAAAGCTTTCAGAATCATTGGAATCTCCCGTGATGAAGCTAACTCCGAGGGCCTTTCACTTACTCACCGCAGGCAGGTTGGTGGTCTTTTTGTCTTCTTCCGACTCCTCTCCGGCCTTGCTCCCCCAGCTCTCTCTGGGCTCTGTCCCTCAAATATTCCTACAGGTCACACAAGATCTGCCTTCAACCCTCTTATAGTTAAACTGCCAAAACCAAGAGTCTCTGCTCACCTTCACTCCTTCATTCCTCTTTTCTCCCACCTCTGGAACAAACTCCCTCAGTCTGTTCAATCCCACTCCTCCCTCCAGGTCTTTAAAACAGCTGTTCACCACCATCTCTTCTCTTCCCCCATCCAAAACCTTGATCTTTTCTACCCACGCTAATTTCACCTCAGATCCACTTTTTTGAAATACCAACTTCTTTCCTGGAAGTCCTTGCAATGTCCTTGTGTTTTATACTTCTTGCACCCCCCCTCCCCTCCCCACGCCTCCACCCCCCAAGCCCTCTCCCTCCCACAGATCTCCCGATGTCCCTGCTCTCAAATGTTGTGTTTGTGTGCTTCCCTTTCTCTCCCCATCTTGTCTACCACTCCCCTTGTTATATACTTTGTGTGTCTGTTTGATTTTTTGTGTGATAAATGTTAGCTCTTTCACGAGCCTCGATCCTGTAAACAAACAAAAAAACAAAAAACAAAACAAACGTGGAGGTAGTTTCAGGGGTGGCGATGGCTCCCGGGGTGGGAGTCGTAGTTTTGGTGGTGGCCGCAGTCGAGATTACTATGGAGGCTCCCAGAGTTACGGCAGCTCCCGCAGGGATGATTTATCAGTGTAGTGGCCGAGAAGGAGACCGCTATTCCCGTGACTACAGCGACAAACGCTCCAACCGTGATTATTATGAAAGTTAGGAAGAGTTTGAAGCACTGAATGCTGCGGAGCAGCCGAGTCAAGATTCCTACACGGATTAACCGTGAACTCCACGTTCCTAAAGGCGTCCATGTAGTGAATACCTCCAGGCCTCACCACCCAACCACCATGAAACCTGGCTCTCAGCTCGGCCTCCCTAAAAAGTGCTATAGATTTGCTTGACTTTGGATTTTGATCACAACCCCTTAACCTTCATTCAAAAAATGTTTTTGGCCTGCAAAGAAAGTTTTCACTATGTTCAAACTTTCTTTCTTGAGGGGGGGGGGGGGGGGGGAAGTGTTACGGATTCGTCACTTCCGTTGTGGTGGTTTGCATCCACTGTAAATATTTCTGATTCCATGTACTAGTATTGTTTTCAAAAGGTTTATTGTTCATGAACTGTTTTCAAAAGGTAAAAAAAGTTAATGTTAAAAGAAACAGGAAACTGGATCGGGAACCAGAAGACGAAGAAGAAGAGAGAGAAAAGAGGGCGGAGCGAGTGAAGTCAGAGAAGAAGCTAGTCGCTTCAAGGTCCGGGGCGAACGTTGTCGAACGAAAGTCGCGAGTGAACTTTCGGGGTTCCTGGGAAAGGAATTCCTGCGACAGAGTTCTTCTCGCTGTGACTGATCAACCTGCGTGTCAGGTTTGGGCGTTGGATTCCGAGGAATCATCGTCGTGTCGTTTCGACACGAGTACGGGCCGTCGGCCATTTTGACTTGCACGCTTCGCGCGTCGAGCAAACTTTCCTTGCTTTGCGTCAGCCGTTTTCACCATTCAGACGGCTATCTGGGATGTGTGTGTGTAACGCGGATTTTGAAGGCAAACCTGAGGTTCACCGATTTGGAGCTGTAAAACAATCATACCAGAGGGTGTGTTTTCCCAGTCGCCTTGAGTGCGCCTTTTCGCAGCTTCTGGCCGTGTGACCCTTTTCGCCGCTTTGGCCGCGTGCGCCTTTGTGCAGTTTTTGCGGCGTGACTGGGCTTGTCACCTGAACGGGATTCGGGTTTCGATTCAACATCGTTCTGACGATCACTGGAGGGGATCAACTCTGAGCTCGAAGACAGGAATATAGTGACATTGGGGAATGTTCTTTTTCACTCACTTCGAGCACAGTGAGTTACTTTATACTAGCTGATGGTACCATCATAAGATATACATCGATTGTAATTTTGATTGCTATTATGGTTGTACTGTTATTCTTGTGTGATTTTTAATACAATATTTGTTTGTTGGTAACAATTGGTGTGGTTTCACCATTGATTTTTGACACAGAATAACACATTTTTCTGCCGTGACTCCTCTCGGGGCTCAGAGGTACACCGTGACCAGGGGGTCGGGGAAGAGCACGTAACACTGAGGTATAAAACTGTACGCTTGCTGAGGGCAGATAAGGAGGCCTATGTGCGAGGAATCTGTAAAAGGGTAGAGCATCACTTGTGGACATGTGATTCTCGTCCTGCATACAGAGGAATCCGTGCATTGCGTTCCTCTAAGCCTGTCCCTAAGTGTACTGCAGTTAGAGCAGAGGGCGGTGGCCTCTTGACAGAGGAGTCTGAAGTGAAGGCCCGCTGGGCCAGTTACTTTGAGCGGTTGTACCAGGCTGACCCACCGTCTGTTGAGTTGGATGTCAGGGGTGTTGCTATCCCAAATGCTGACCCCCCAATTAATTGTGAACCGCCTTCACTTGTGGAAACACAGGCGGCGGTGAACCGGCTAAAAGGGGGCAAAGCTCCTGGGATTTGTGGCATCCATGCCAAGCTTCTCAAGGCTGGTGGAAATGCTATACTTGAGTCGTTGCATGCAGTTCTCTGCTCTGTTTGGAGCACAGGCATAATCCCAACTGACTGAAAGAGGGGCCTTGTTGTCCCTCCCTGGAAAGGGAAAGGTGATCACCAGGACTGCAACAACGACTGAGGGGTGACACTACTCTCAGTGCCGGGCAAGGTCTTTGCTTGGATCATTCTTTAGAGGGTTCGCCGCCATCTGCTCGAGCACCAGTGACCAGAGCTTTACACCTTTACACTTTAAAGAGTCGGGCTTTACACCAAAGAGGTCAATGATTGACCGTATCCTTGTGCTTCAGGTCCTCACCAAACGCAAGAGAGAGTTTTGCCAGGGGCTGCTTGCAGCCTATGTTGATCTCCGCAAAGCGTTCGATTCAGTGAATCGGGATGCCCACTGGAGGATTCTTGGTCTTCGTGGGGTGCCACCAACGCTGATCAATCTGATCTCTGAACTATACTCTGGTACTGAGAGTGCTGTGAGGTGTGGTGGCTCCATCTCTGACTTATTTCCAGTTGTTACTGGAGTTCGGCAGGGGTGTGTACTGGCTCCCACACTCTTCAGCACTTGTAGGGATTAGATTCTGGGGAGGATGTCCGAGAGGTCAGGCTGCAGTGCAACGTTTGGGAGTGTCAAGATCTCTGACCTTGATTTCGCAGATGATGCAGTCATCTTTGTGGAAACGCTGGATATTCTTATGGGGGTCCGCCAGCACTGAATAAGGAGGTGGAGTTGCTGATTATGGATTTCCTGGGTCAAAACCAAGATCCAGGCTTTCAATGACATATTGGACGCTGCTTGCCTGTTTGTGGCGAATATGTTGAGGTCACAAAGAGATTCACTTACCTTGGCAGTGTTATTCATGTTGTGAGCCAGAGGTTGATAGACGTCTGGGTCAGGCCTGGGGAGTCATGGATTCACTGGATCATGGGGTGTGGCGCTGTCGGTATCTATGCAGGAGGACGAAAGTCAGAATCTTTAAGTCCTTGGTGCTTCCAGTCTTGCTCTACGGATGCGAGACCTGGACCCTTACCAAGGGCCAGCAAATGAGACTTAACTCCCTTGGAACAAAGTCTCTTCGGATAATCCTTGGCTATTGCTGGTCGGACTTTGTGTCCAACGAGTGGTTGCTGAGAGAGACCCAGATGAGATTTGTTTCCTGTATGGTCCATGAGCGTCAGCTGCGGCTGTATTGACATGTGGTTCATTTTCTGGACGCTGATCCAGCTCCCCAGATACTCTCAGCAAGGGAGCCTCGTGAATGGACGAGGCCAACGGGCCGACCACGTGCCTCGTGGTTGCAGCAGGTTGATCAGCACCTCAAGGAAATAGGGATGGGCCAGGCATCAGCCTAGGGGATTGCCAGATGGAGGCCACTGGAGTACCGTCAGAAAGTGGACGCTCCGGCACATGCTCCCATACCTGACCTGATATTTCAAAAGCTCCAAAACAGCAACGAAGGACTTTTGAAAAAAAAGAATTTTTTGTCCTTTCTAATAGCAAACTGCATTTAATAACAAAATTCCATTTTCTAATTTTCACATGAAATCCAGACATAACGAACCTACTTTTGCATCAAACAGTGAAAGGGGCCTGACACGTAGGCCAAATGCCAAGGTGGCATGAAGCAACCGGCAGAGGACATAGTGGTGCTGCACAAGAGGGTAGTGAACCCCATGTTGGTCCAATGCCAGTTCAGGGATCGACGTTGGACCTTCAGCCCCGGCCCAAGCATCCTCCACCTCGAGGGTAGGAATCTCAGCTTCATCCCGGTTGATGTCCGCCTAGCAATGGGACAATCAGTAAGGGAGGTCATAGAGGCCAATGTAAAAAAACATCTGTGCACGTTCCACTGACCTTGGGATCATGTTGATTCAGGAAAGGTGGCCTGTAAAGTCAAATGGTCTAAACATTCACAACAAGGTCAGAAGGCATACGTTTGACTCACGTTCACTTCATTAATTGCGACTCCAAGGTTGTTGATGATAACTCTGGGCAACAACAAAAAAAACCTTTGTCTGCTACTAAAGGAAATGCAGGTGTTCTTGGCTAAATCTGGGCCGCTGATTTCAAATATGTGGTCAGAGTTTAGCCAGCACGTCAGGTTTTCAAAATACGTGTATGTATTAATGATACCCGGCATGCTATATTAGATACTTTATTATTGCAGATCGCCACATTGTACATACTAGGGCATTGCCCGTACTATATCTATATCTAAAATTATATCCCCCCCCTCTATTTACATGAAATGGTTTGGTCCAAAGCGAACGGCTTCCGGAGTTTGGTAAAGAAATCGCCATCGCGTGCACAAACGCGCAGGAAAGCGAATGAATCGCAAATTCGTTTTTATTAGTTTTAAAACATAGTTTAACGCCAACATAGCGCCAACATAGTTTGCAAACGTGAAATAAATGAATACGCTCTCAAATGTGCCATCCGAGGCAGAGTGTGTCCGCCACGTTCGGCACACGCGATAGTTCGCTGCTCTCTGATTGGTTGAATCGTTTTTTGGACATAGCTCGGTAAGTAATTGTCCGATTAATATGAAACCTTGAAAAGGCACATCCTCGGGTCCCCAGCAATATACCTGGCAAGTTAAAAGTATATCGGACCCGTGGTTGTCGAGAAACAGCGGTCACAGACAAACAAACGTACAAACGTACAAACAAACAGAGATTACTGGAATTATAGATAGATAATATCAGTGCTTAGTAATTACTTTCACGCCATATTTTGATAACAATGATTGATCTCCGTGTATAATGTGTAGTATACAAACCAAGAACATAAACAAGTTGCAGAAAAAGAAGTTAATAAAACATTAGAACATGGTAATCTTAGGAAGGGTGTAAACTTGATAGGGAAATCTGCCCCATTGTGAGTGATTCAGAAACAACACTTCAAGTTTACACTCTTCCTTGCAATATAGTCAGCGTAGTCAATGTTCAGACGTGTTCAGAAGTGTGTGAGACACTCGCTCTTGCGCTTGTGTGTGGAATTGGTCTCCCGTTATAGGAACCAGCAGTAATCACCCATCATGTTTGGGTTGAACCGGTCAAACATCATTTTCTATCTTAAAAAAGGCAGCTAGGTTTGTGTGGTGATCACGGAAGTGGGACATTTTGGTTCCTTCCTCTAGGAGATTCCATTGCTGTAGTCTGAAGCCCAACACTTCAGCCTTCTCCTTTGACAATGACAGGTCTCTCACCAGATCGTTTAATTCTTATTGATTTAGCAAGTGTGGCTTCTTTTCTTCAGACTCAGGTTCGTACAGTTCATCCATATTACCCATAGCATCGTCAGAGTTGTCATCACTTTCATCTGAGCGGCCTCTGGTGGAACTGGCACAGAGAATCCAAGTCATGGGGGTCCGGCTTCAGAGCAGACTTACAATCTGGATATACAATTTTTGACTTGTTTTTCGTTGAGAAACCAGCAATATTTGCCCAACAAAAGTGGCAGTCAGAGTGATGATTCGTTGGCTCAAGCCACATCATTGGCACAGCAAAAGGCATTGCCTTCCTTTTGCCACTCAACCACTGCGTAAGCCCCGAGTTACACACGGTGCAGCAAACATGAGGTACTATCTTGGTCTCCAACTTTACATTCAAAATAATACTTGTAAGCAGCTTCCACCCTCTTGGTAAAAGGTTGTTGCGCTGGCTACATGGAGTGTATTTCCCACAGATATAACAAAAGTTATCAGGGTGATTCACACAGCCTCACCTATTCATGATGCCTGTAGTAACATATGCCTAACCTGAAAATATACAGAAAAATATATTCGGTTATAACCTGAAAATATGAATGAATGAATGATCGTTTTAAGGCCATTTTCCCCTGCTAGAGCAGGGGTTGGCATTGCGGGCCCCATGACAATCATGGTTCCCTGTTTGAGGCAATGTTTTTATGGCCGGATGCCCTTCCTGACGGATGTCCTTCCTGACGTCAACCCTTGGTCACCTCTTACGATGTGCAGGGATACGTTGTACCTATTCTAAATTGGGGTACACACCGGGATCATTCATCCCAGCAAGCTGGTACTCAATTTGCCGACCTCGGAAGGATAACAGGCTGAGTCAACCCCCTGGCGTTAATTCAACGATCGGCCGGGATTCGAACTCAGGATCCTAGGATTCCAAGCCAGCACCCTAACCGCTAAGCCAACACCAGGCTTATAACCTGAAAATATATAGATACTATTAGCATGATATGAATTCCAAACTTGATACATTTTTAAAATATATACATATTGCATTTAAACATTTTAGTATCAAGTTATTAACTCCTCTCAGCACGGAAGCGGCATGCAAAATTGTAATGCCACGTGGAAAATTTTACTTAAAAATTCATAGCTTGGTCAGTTTTCATCCATTTTAAATAATTTAAAGTGAATTCAAAAGCTCTTTTTATGAGAAATAATATTCTACAACAGTTGTATTGCTACAATTGAAACAAAAAAAGAATAATTTATGATCACTCAAAATCACCCACCAGGGCAAGCTACTGTAATTGGACCATATGTACAACTCAAAATCCTGACGTGCTGAGAAAATTCTGATTTCACATTCAGACAGAATAAGCATAGTCGATTTAGTCTCGAACATATGTTTCTACCCCAGGAGCAAAATCTTTGTTGTCCAGTGTAATGGACTATGTATAAGCACTTCCATGATCCCTAATCACAATAGATATAAGGCCATCACCCTCTGTGGGTTTTCCACCAATCATGCATGCTAGGCCTCTCACTTCCATCACTAGTAACAAACTTACTGTGTACAAGTACCGGATGAGGAAGTGAAAATAATTACAGGATTGGAGAGGATCCCATTTTCTTTGATGTTGCCAAATTGCGAATAAATATTGAGTTTTGTTAATTGTCATTCGCCAACCCTCTTTCTTACAAACCACCGCATTCACAAGGAGGCTGACCAAACCAAAGTATTAAGACAGGGCTCTTCCAAGAAGAGAATAGTTCAGGCATGAAATGGTCTTCCTGGAAAGGTAGTGGCAGCAGAAAGAGTAGATAGGTACCTAGAAGCCCTCAAGATAGAGGGATTTTTTTTTTTAAACAGAATCGAGGCTCGTGTAAAAGAGCTAACACATTGAACATGAAAACATGCACAGACACATAAATAAAACATACAATGAAGGGAGTGGGAGACAAGAGGGGGGAGAGAGAGGGAAGCACACAAGCACAACAACAGTAGAGAACATGGACGTCAGTAGATCTGTGGAAGGGGGAGGGCTGGTGGAGGAGGGAGGGGTACACGGTATAAAGCAAATGAACACTACTAGGAATTTCAGGAAAGAAGTTGGGGATTGAAAGAGGCGGATTTGGGGTGTTTTAACGGGTGTAGAAAAGATCAAAGTTTTGGATGGGGGAAGATAAGAGATGGCAGTGAACAGCCGTTTTAAAGACCTGGAGGGAGGAGTGGGATTGAAGAGAGTGTGGGAGATTTTTCCAGAGGCGGGAGAAAAGAGGAATGAAAGAGTGAAGGTGAGCAGAAAGTCTTGATTTTGGCAGTTTCACCAGAAGAGGGTTGCTGGCAGATCTTGTGCATCCTGCAGGAATATTTGGGGGACAGAGCACAGAGAGAGCTGGGGGACCAAGGCCGGAGAGGAGTCGGTAGAAGACAGAAAGACCACCACCCTGCCTGCGGTGAGTGAGTGAAAGGCCCTCGGAGTTAGCTTCATCGCGGGAGATTCCAATGATTCTGAATGCTTTGGTTTAAACTGCGTGAAGCCGAGCTAGGTGTGAGGCAAGAGCACCAGGCCAGAGGGCCCACCTCCCCTCTAACTAGCTCGTTATCCCTCGTCACCCTTTCATTACAGACCTTTCATATTAGAGATTTACTCCAAAATATGTATTCATTCTTGTTTTTAAAAGTACATTTAATAACTTTCTAAGTAAAAAATAGGGTTTAATATGCTTTTCAAACAAACATATCATGCTGAGCGCACAGGAAATCGGACGGGAAAACGACCATTGCATGGGTGGGGTGCAGGGATTCATTCATGTTCCCATGATGCGTGGCACCATACTGCACTGTATCATACAGTATTTGTACGCGATGGCCTCCCCCAACTGCTGTGTCTGTCGATTGCCCAATAACAATTTGTATGTACACGTCTTTAGCGAGCATTTTTACATTTGTTTTTGCCCTAATAACGATTAGCAATGGCTGATAAGCGTAAAGCAAATAGTACCAGTGACCATGGTGAAAAGAGAGTGCTTTTTAGGCTTTATAGCATTAATTTGTTCATTTTTGATTTTAAAAAGTATATTTAATTACGTTTTCATATAAAACATTGGGTTTAATTTGTGTTCAGGAACCAAAATAATTCTAGTTACATGTATTTAAAGGGGATTTATTGATTCGGTGTACGAACATCCAGCTTAAGAACACATTTTTAGGAGCATACTGTGTTCGTAAAGCAGGGACTTCCTGTATCATAATAAACATATGCTGCTTAAAGCTGCATTTCACCAACGTTTTTACGCACCTGGCTTCCCATCATGCCAGTGAAATGCACAAGCGCTAAGATCTCCAGTGCAGACTGACAAATCAAGACTAGCAATGCGCGTCTCTCTGAACGATTTGCAATTTTCACAATCTTCATTCATGCAACTTGTAATTCCATTCATATCAGCAGATATGCAAGATAAAATATTAGAAAGACTTCTCAGAAGGAATTCCTTTGATTGTGTGAATGATGGGAAGTTTGTATAAACACGAAGTTGCCTTTAATAGCGATGATCAGTATAAAAACCAAAATGTATGTCACACAGCCATTCAAAATAATATTTTATGATTAAACTTGTCGAGTTGAGACTTAGTCATGGTGAAGCTGTTCTTTGTACATTCCGTGCCACCTGTCCTGAGAGGCTTTAGGATTAAATGTTGAATGTTTTGAATTCACCTCTAGCAAAATCTGCAAAAGTTCACAGCAGCAGCTAAGAAAGACTGTTGCAGCCTTGTCACCCATGCCCAAATCCTGTGGAAACAGAAACAAATAAAGTGTGAGCATCAATGATTTTCATGAAGAAACAAATGGCGGAACTATATCAAAGCAACATGAAAAGATGCTCACCCGCCTACACAGCCGATCCTTTGGAGCTTTGCAAACCTGTACAAAAAGGAAACAAAATTATGTTACCCGAAAATGCTCTGCAAAAAGCCATAAAACGTTATATTACTTTATATTATACAAATAGATTACATAGCATGAGAACAGAACATATGGAGGATCCACAACTATACGATGGCAATCAATATTCCTTTCTCAAACTTTCAACATGAGGTCCACAAACCTGAGGGTGGATCTGAGGTTGAATGTCTTTGATGTTGAGTTTGAATATTTTTCACAACTTGTTTATTGCATGTACATGTGTAACAAATGTTAGTTTTCAACATAATCTACATTGCGTTCATTGCATTTTTCCAGCGCATTACCGAGGCCTGGATTCCTCTAGAAAAAAATAGTTTGGCTGCTTGTGTAGCCATTCGTGCACCACCTCTTGGATCTATTCATCAGATCGGAAAGTGGTTCCACCAAGCGTCTCTTTAAGTGGCCCCAATATGTGGTAATCCTAAGGGGCGAGGTCTGGCAAGTAGGGTGGATGAGGAAGACACTCAAAATGCAGGTCCTCGATTGTTGCATCCGTAGCGTGGGCAGTATGGGGTCGAGCATTGTCATGCTGCAGCAAAGCACCGGTAGTGAGTAGTCCATGACGTTTTGATCTGATTGCTGGTTTCAGATGATTTTTAAGGAGGTCGCAGTACGATGCACTGGTGACCGTGGTCCCTCTGGGCATGTAATGCTCTACAAGTGGGCCTCGGCTATCCCAGAAGAGCGTCAGCATCACTTTTCCAGCGGACGGCTGTGTGTGGAATTATTTGGGCTTCGGTGAAGTTGAATGGTGCCATTGTTTGCTTGACCTCTTCGTTTCTTGCTGAAAGTAGTGGACCCAGCTTTCATTCCCAGTCACTACACGCTGTAAGAAAGCGTCGCCTTCTGCATAACGGCGCAGAAGTTCTTCACATGCGTCCACTCGCCGTTCTTTCAGTTTGGGTGTGAGTTGTCTCGGCACCCACCTTGCAGACACTTTGCGGAATCCCAGCACGTTGTGAATGATAAGATGTGCTGAACCATGGCTAATGTTCAATTCGGAGACCACTTCATTCAGCGTAAAGCGACGGTTTTCCCTTAGCACGCACTCAACTCCTGCAACCATTTCAGGTATGTCGGCTGTGTGAGGCCAGCCCGAGCGAGCAGCGTCTGCCACACTGGACACTCCACTTTTAAACTTCCTGTCCTAGTCGTACACCTGCTGCAGCGATAAACATGCGTCACCATATTGCATCTTCATTCTGCGATGGGTTTCACTGGGATTCACACCCTCACTTCCCAAGAAATGGATGACAGAACATTGCTCCTCCTTGGTGCATGCTTCTAAGGGAGCCGCCATCTTGGAACTTCTCTACTGATGTCATACGCTCAATGTTGCCAGATCTAAAACAGGCAAAATATGACTCTTACCCATAGATATAACATAGGTCGACAACTACACACATTGCATTCTCCAATTTATACTGCCGTTTTAAGGTCACTTATCATGGAATATATATATATATATATATATATATATATATATATATATATATATATATATATAAATAAATAAATATAAATACACATACATAGTGGCTTAATCGCTCAAGCAAGCACTCCAACAAAGCCACAACCTATTACCCCCTAATTTACATCCCACCCATTTATCTTTGCAACCTTTTGTCTTCTCATCGCTCTCCCCACCGTCACTGCAAACCTCTGCCTGCCACTCTTCCTCGACTTAAGTTATCTCTGCCCTCCTTAAAACCCACTTCCATATCCCTCCCCTCCTTTCTCCATGAGACCCTCTCACTGGATCTCCTTCAACAATTCCTATTACCTGTCACCCTCTTCCTTTTTCTTCATAAAATGATTACATAGCACCAAGGTAATGCAAGATGCCAAATAAGTAATTAAATTATGATGTTGACTCCTACCTTATCGATGAGCAGAGTGGTAGCTGACAGACGTTCTACCAGGAAGGTGTTCCACATCATTGCACTTACACCTAGCAAATGAAATTTGAATTAATGAAAAAAAATTTGATCCATTTCCTTGTCCTGAAGCACAATCCTTCTTGTGCTTCATATTTTTTTCTCCTGGTTTTTTTTTTTCCTTTCACCATTGAGAGCAACTGCAAACATCAAAACAATTGCCATTGCCTATCAACATATTCATGCATATAAATATATTGAGCATTGCCTTGTAGTCAGTACCACCTCTGCAAGAAAGTAGCTTTATTAAATCATGACTACCATAAAATTCACAAGCTGCATAAAATGCTGGTCTTTCACTTTGATTAATTATTAAATGATTCTTAGGCAAGTTTAAAATGGCAATTTGATTACCTGATTTTTTAAAAACCCACAACCATGTGCATGTGGTCTATACTGACTCAAATAAATAAATTTTCTTCTTTAAAAAAAAGTATTTTGTCAACGTACGACATACCGTAATTGCTGAGATCGTCAATATGTTGATATAGAAATGCTAATCGTATACAAATGAGTTACATTGTCTGAAATTGGCCGTGTCATACCATGCCTGTTAAAGTAACAAACAAGAAAAGCATGTAAGGTTTACTCCTAGCAGAATTTATTATCTACATTACAAAGCACGTAATTCAGATTTATGCACACAAATAACAATCATAAAAGTAGAGTGAAGTCGATGGCGCACAAAGGCAATCCCCACGCTTCCCACCAAAAGCAAAGTTGGGAAATGGCAAAACGTTCCACCAGGAACGACGCAATATAAAATTTTGAGTTAAATGTTTTTTTTCCTGTTTTGACACTTGCATGATGTTAAATGATATTTGGATGAATGTAAAATTTGTCCCATTTTGGGTTGCCCAGACCTCAATCCGTTAGATCATGCTCTGAAGCAATGCCCGTTTGTGGCCAGACCACGTGACCGTGTGGTCTGTTCTCCAATGTCCACTTGAAGTAAAGGATTTGAGACAAACATAATGATTTGCTCCATCTTGCCCATCTCCTGAAATGGTCTGTTGAATTCCTTTTCCATTCTGTTCAGGTGGTCACAGAACGTATTTGGATGTAACCCTTTCTCTTTAATGTTTTGTAGGATTTCCTCCAGATTTGGGAAGTGCTCTGCCATGTTGTTCTTTAACTGGGAGAACCACATGCCCAGTTTCAACTTGAATGCATTCACTGAAATGATCATGTATGACAAGCCCCTGTCTCTTCCCTGCAGTCCACGATTCAGCTTGTTGAATTTTGCTGTAATATCCGTAAGAAACCCCAAGTCCAACAACCACGCATTATCTGACAGCTCGCTGTACACCTCATTCCTTGATGAAGATGGGGAACAATTTCAGGGATCAGATCTATAAATATCTGGAGGATTTGTCCTCGACTTAACCATCGCACATGTGATTGAAGGATTAGCTCACAGTAGGTGCCATCAAGCTCATCGAGTAATGATTTCAACGAGCGTGTTGCAGAACTCTGTCACAAATTGACCATCTTGACAACAACTGTCATTCTATGAGAAAAGTCAATAACCTTGCTCGCTATTGCTTGTTGGTGGATAACACAGTGGTAATTGACAAAGGAGGGAAATTCAGGATCATTTCTGCAAAGTGCAATAAAGACTGCATTGACACCCAGCATTGCCAATGCACCATCGGTTGTGATTGGAAACAGCTTCTTGATTAGAATGTTTTTCTCAGTCATATACCTTTTGAATTTGTTGTAGACTTCCTCGTCTCTTGTCCCCTCTTTGAGTGGCAAAAGAGTGAGGAAGTCCTCCTTTGTTGTTGAGTTTTCGAATACCATGCGGACGAAAACATTCAGCTGAGCCATATCTCCTGATTCTTGAAACTACAGTGAGAAACATTCACAGTCTGACAAGTCTTGGTGTATTTGCTGAGACACGTCCTCCGACGATTCCATCCTTTTGGCTACTGTTGAAGCGCCAAGCAGCATTCCCTTGATGGCTGTCGTAATTTCATCTTTCTTCTTAGTCTTTGAACAAGGTGTCGACAGCAACCATCATGGCCTCCTTGATAACTTCCCCATCGGTGAATGGTTCCGTATGATTCGCCAGCAGACGTCTAATGTGAAAAAACTCCTCTGTGCTAGCCTTGCCTTTAGCTACAAGTTTCGAAAAGAGTAACTGTTGAGCTTTCAAAATTCCCTTTAACCTCCCAACTTTCTTCATCCGAATCGCAACGTTTAAAGGAAAAAAATTCTTGAAATTTTGAATGCATTGTCTTCTGATGCCGTTCCAAATTATCTTTTACTCAAGGCTCCACTCTGATCACAAACTAAACAAATGCTCTTGTTTTTGATAGTCAAAAAAATTAATTCACTTTCCCATTCCTGGTAGAAATTGTAGGTTTTTGCCCTCTTCTCAGTCGGCCCTGGCTCCTGGCTCGTCATTTTGGCTTTAGGAAATAAATCTTAGCAACAAGAGAAAAATGAAAATGAAAATCCCAGCTTATTCCATGTTTCCGCAGTTTGACAACAGCCAATGAGTAACTGACAACTACATGGAGGTCGTGGCGTACAGTGACTGCATCATAGATGGATAATTTCTTTGGTTAAATGCAAATTATTTCTGATTGGTCTGTGCAATGACATTTCGCTCTTTTTTTGCATCTCTCCAGCAGTTTGCAATTGCGACCCACGTCCGTTGCAGTTTAAAATACAACCACCGAACAGAATCTCTGCTTTTCCCACTCTATATCTATATTTAAAGAAAAAAAACATTTTTTCAAATTGAATTTAAAAAAAAGTGACTGGTCAAGACTCTGGAATTGACATGTCAATCGCTATTGACGGGTTGGAGACAACTGCCCTGCTAAGTGACAAACTGTTGGTGTTTCCATTTTTTGTCCACTACCTGTATATTCCCCATGCCAGTGAAATCCTGTGAACAGTAAATAAGCTTTGAGAGAAAGCAGTTTTAAACAGCGTTCTTGTCTTTTTGCTTTCCGCCCTGCACTCTTTTTGCTTTCCTCTCTTCAGAATATACATGTGACCATCCTGATTCACCTTTCAGACTCCAGGCTTATTACTGCTCACCTCCACTCTTCATTCATCTTTTGCCATAACTCTGGAACCACTTACTTTAGGTAATAAAATCTCACCTTTTACTCTATCTGTGTCTTTCCGTCTTCTACCGACTCCTCTCTGGCCTTGCCCCCCCAGCTCTCTCTGGGCTCTGTCCCACAAATATTCCTACAGGTCGCACAAGATCTGCCTGCAACCCTCTTATGGATAAACTGCCAAAATCAAGACTTTCTGCTCACCTTCACTCCTTCATTCCTCTTTTCTCCGGCCTCTGGAACAAACTCCCTCACTCTCTTCAATCCCACTCCACCCTCCAGGTCTTTAAAACAGCTGTTCACCACCATCTCTTATCCTCCCCCATCCAAAACCTTGATCTTTTCTACCCCCACTAATTTCGGTCCCCTTGTGTTTTATACCTCTCCCCCCCCCCCCCCCCCCCCTTCCCACGCCTCCTGCCCCCAAGCCCTCTCCCTCCCACACTTCTCCCTGCTCTCAAATGTTGTGGTTGTGTGCTTACCCTTCTCTCCCCATCTTGTCTTCTGCTCCCTCTTTTTGTATATTTTGTTTGTCTGGTTGATTTGTTTGTGAAATAAATGTTAGCTCTTTCACGAGCCTCGATTCAGTATACAAAATCTCCTGCCATCTTCCACTCATACCTGCCATATTCCACCCCTACCTGCTATCCTCCACCCCTACCTGCTATCTTCCACCCCTACCTGCTATCTTCCACCCCTACCTGCTATCCTCCACCCCTACCCACTAAGCTTCTTTTTTCTACCATTTCCCTCCCCACACAAGTCCTGTTATCGGCATACTTCCCCAACCTTTCCTTTTCATTCATCCAAATGCTTGTTCTGAGCTAACCTGTTTCCCCACCTCCACAATGTCAGTACGGTAGACTACAACCCTCTGTAGCTTATGTTCGTTCTTCCAGAAACCTAGCTAGATCTCATATCAAAAGACAACAATAAAGACTAGGCCAAACAATTAGAAACGGCTATGCTACTTTGTACTGACCACAGCATGACTGTATAAACATGGTCATGCCTGCACAGCTGGTACCTTAAAAAAAAAAATAGCTGGAAGAGGTCAACCCCACAACAAGCTCTTTCCTTTCTATTAAAGGTTGGAAGATCAAGTTTGCATAAGGTCTTCCCTGAAGATGGAACCTCTGGGATGCTTTTGATGTGCAACCTCAAAGACAGCTTTGGATGTGCAACCTTAAAAGTAAATTTTCATGATGTTGGCATGTGGAATACCAACCCCAAGTGCAAATTCCTTTCACTGCAATGCACCTCAAAGGTTTATACTAGCTGAGGCACATTAAAACGTTCAAGGTGTACCTTAGTGGTTTTCATAGAGAAGTTCAGGTTATGTTTAGAGTTTCATAATAAACAACCAAAGGCAGCTGAAGAAACATTCTCAGGAAACATAAATATATAAATATAAATATATATAAATATATAAATATAAATATATATAAATATAAATATATATAAATATATAAATATATATAAATATAAATATATATAAATATATATAAATATAAATATATATAAATATATAAAAATATATAAATATAAATATATATAAAAATAAATATATAAATATATATACGTATATATAAATATAAATATATATATATAAATATAAATATAAATAAATATATAAATATATAAAAATATATATATATATAAATATATATATAAATATAAATATATATATAAATAAATATATAAATATATAAATATATATATATATAAATATAAATATATATATATAAATATATATATATATAAATATATATAAATATATATATATATAAATATAAATAAATATAAATAAATATAAATATAAATAAATATAAATAAATATAAATATATATATATAAATATATATATATATATATATAAATATATATAAATATAAATATATATATATATATATAAATATAAATATATATATAAATATATATATATATAAATATATATATATATATATATAATATATATATATATATATATATATATATATATATATATATATATAATATATATATATATATATATATATATATATATATATATATATATATATATATATATATATATATATATATATATATAAATATAAATATATATATATATAAATATATATAAATATATATATATAAATATAAATATATATAAATATAAATATATATATATATATATATATATAAATATAAACATATATATATATATATATAATATATATATATATACGTATATATATATATATATATATATATATATATATATATATATATATATATATGTATAAATAGATATATAAATATATATTTAAATATATATATATTATCGTCAGTACTGCAGAATTTTCAACGAAGGATTTTAAAACGATCACGTCAACATTTATGACAAATTAAAATGAGCCCTGCACATAAATGCACCGCAAAAATTTTTATTTGCAAGGGAAATTTAATTGAAAAAAGCAACTAATTAAAATTAACATAAAAATGCTTTTCCAACTAACTTTCATCATTTTGACAGATTTATTTGGCCCTTTGGCCATTGTCAAGTTTTATCGAGCTTGTAAAAATGTTCTGAGTTACAAGAAATACTGTACAAACCATGTTGAATGTGGGGGTTACAAATTCTCGCAAGGTGATCCACTGCTCTTTCAATGAACCTGGTTTCCTGCAAAAATGATGAAAAAAGTACCGTAAGTTAGCAAACAGTTAATCCTAGTAGGTGGTAAAGTTTCAAAGCCCGGCAAATTGTTTTGAAACTGTGGGATTATTGTTCATTGCATTGTGACTGTGATTATCAGAATGCTTACTTGTGATACAATTCAATAATTCCATTGTTCATGACATGAAATGTTCAAGCCCTGAACATCGAATAACGTTTGGGGCTATAGATTGATGGTAGAGGAGGATCAGTAATCAAATTGCCCTTTGTAAGTCAATTCATAATAATGTTCTGGCTTCTGGGGAAAAACAAACATTTTTTGTCTTCCTTAAGCAGCAATGAAAGTTTCATGGAAGGGCCTGTACATAAGTCAAAGACAGGTCAAATATATTAGGAAACACCGGTGTACTTTGAAATAAATCGAAAGGAAATTAGCAGAAAACAAATGAATACATATTATATTTGAATTTGGGATCTCAGCATGAGAAGCTCTCGACTTGTTTGAGTTTTCATAGAGTGACGTGGACTGAATGCAGTACCATTCCTTTGAGTAACACTTGATTGTCTATGGCTGAAAAGCATTTGACTTGCATTATATTGAATAGTATAGCACCTGTGTCTCTCCACAGGAATATTGCTAGCTTTTCGTTACATTGGTCTACAAGTGCAATTGATTGCTTTTCTCCATGCATTGGTAATGCATACAGTGCATTCAGAAAGTATTCAGGCCCCTTCACTTTTTTCACATTTTGTTATGTTGCAGCCTTGTGCTGAAATCGTTTAAATTCATTTTTTCCCTCATCAATCTACACTCAATACCCCATAATAAAAACCACCTTTAGAGGCCATTTTTTTCCCCGCAAGGCAGGAGTTGGCCTTTTTCGGGAACCGTGGTTGTTGTTGTTTTTCGGTCCCCTTTTTGAAGCAATGTTTTACGGCCGGATGCCCTCCTTCCTGCCGCCAAACCTTTTTGCCGCATTTAACGACAAACAGGGAATTACCAGTGAACTGGTACTCAATTAGCCGACCTCGGAAGGATGACAGGCTGAGTCAACCCCCCTGGCGTTAATTCAGCGATCGACCGGGATTCGAACCCAGGATCCTAGGATCCTAAGCTGGCACCCTAGCCGCTAGCCTAACACCAGGTATCAATACCCCATAATGACAAAGAGAAAACAGGATTTTAGAAAGTTTTGCAAATTTACTAAAAAGAAAAAAACTGAAATATCACATTTACATAAGTATTCAGACCCTTTGCTATCACACTTAAAATTTAGCACAGGAGCCTCCCATTTCTCTTGATCATCTTTGAGATGTTTCTACACCTTGATTGGAGTCCACCTGTGGTAAATTCAATTGATTGGACATGATTTGGAAAGGCACACACCTGTCTATATAAGGTCTCACAGCTGACAATGCATATCAGAGCAAAAACCAAGCCAGGAGGTCAAAGGAACTGCCTGCAGAGCTCAGAGACAGGATTGTGTTGAGGCACAGATCTGGGTAAGCCTACAAAAAAATTTCTGCTGCATTGAAGGTTCCCAAGAGGACAGTGGCCTCCATAATTCTTAAGTGGAAGAAGTTTGGAACAACCAGGACTCTTCCTAGAGCTGGCCGCCCGGCCAAACTGAGCAATCGGGGGAGCAGGGCCTTGGCAAGAGAGGTGACCAAGAACCCGACGGTCACTCTGGCTGAGCTCCAGAGATCCTGTGTGGAGATGGGAGAAACTTCCAGAAGGACAACCATCACTGCAACACTCCACCGATCTGGGCTTTATGGCAGAGTGGCCAGACGGAACTGTCCAATTCTCTAATTACACATGGTTACACACGTTACCAATTAGAATGCTGGAGACTGTCGGTGCAACAATCGGCATCAAACTGCTTTGGCCTGCAATTATTTTGCGTCCAAACACTCATCCTTTGTGCCAGAAAAATAGAAAATCGCACCAATGTCCAAAGGGGATCAGTTTGGCATGTTAAATATGAAACAAGCGTTACGCCTAGGTCCCCCGTCGGGGAAGTGATGCGAGTTGACAAAGTGGAAGACGCAGAAAACATGCCATGACATGATATTTCGCTCACAAGGTTCATTCATACATGGTGGCGGCCATCTTGGATTTTGACGTGGCGACGCAATTTGCAATAGCGTTCTTCCTTATGCCTAGATACACCCACACACCAGATTAGAAGTTAGTAGTCCATTTATTTTTCAAGATATTTCGCTCACAATGTTCAGACATATATATGGTGGCGGCCATCTTGGATTTTGACGTGGCGACCCACTTTTCAAGAGCGTTCTTCCTTATGCCTAGATACACCCACACACCAGATTAGAAGTTGGTACTTCGCTTATTTTTCAAGATATTTCGCTCACAAGGTTCAGACATATATATGGTGGCGGCCAAAAAGGATTTTGACGTGGCGACCCAATTTTCAATAGCGTTCTTCCTTATGCCTAGATACACCCACACACCAGATTAGAAGGTGGTACTTCGCTTATTTTTCAAGATATTCCGCTCACAAGTTTCAGACATACATGGCGGCGGCCATCTTGGATTTTGACGTGGCGACTCAATTTTCAATAGGGTTCTTCCTTCTGACTGGATACACCAACAAACCAGATTAGAAGCTGATACTTCGCATATTTTTCAAGATATTTCGCTCACAAGGTTCAGACATATATATGGTGGCGGCCATCTTAGATTTTGACGTGGCGACCCAATTTTCAATAGCGTTCATCGGTATGTCCAGACACACCCGCACACCAGATTAGGAGTTGGTACTTCGCTTATTTTTCAAGATATTCCGCTCACAAGGTTCAGACATACATGGCGGCGGCCATCTTGGATTTGGACGTGGCGACCCAATTTTCAAAAGGGTTCTTCCTTATGCCTAGATACACCAGATTAGAAGTTGGTACTTCGCTTATTTTTCCCAAGATATTCCGCTCACATGGTTCAGACATACATGGCGTCAGACATACATGGCGGCGGCCATCTTGGATTTTGACGTGGGTTGACACACACACCAAATTCGAATGCGGTCCTTCGCTTACGCATGCACGCATGCACGCACGCACGGACGCACGGACGGGGGGAAAACCATAGTCCCCCTTTCGCTCCGCGGTGCGACGGGGGACAAAAAGTGGTTTTCAACACTAACACAAGTACGAAAAGTGGTTTTCAATGCCATCGCAAGTGCGGAAAGTGGTTCTGCAACACTAACACAAGTGTGGAAAGTGGTTATGCAACACTAGCACAAGTGTGAAAAGTGGTTTTCAACACTAACACAAGTGCAAAAAGCAGTTTGCTGCACTAACACAAGTGCAGAAAGTGATTTTGCAACACTAACACAAGTGTGGAACGTGGTTTTGCAACACGAACACCAGTGCGGAAAGTGGTTTTGCAACAATAACAGGAGCGTGAAAAGTGGTATTGCAACAATTACACAAGTGCAAAAAGTGGTTTTGCATTGCCTGCACAAGTGTGGAGAAGTGGTTATGCAACACCAACACAAGTGCGAAAAGTAGTTTTCTACACCAACACAAGTGCGAAAAGTGGTTTTCAATGCAACCACAAGTGCGGAAAGTGGTTTTCAACACGAACACAAGTGTGGAAAATGGTTCTGCAACATCAACACAAGTGTGGAAAATGGTTTTGCAAATTTACCCCAAGTGCGAAAAGTGGTTTTCAACATGAACACAAGTGCGAAAAGTGGTTTGCATTGCTAGCACAAGTGTGGAAGTGGTTATGCATCACCAACACAAGTGTGAAAAGTGGTTTTCAACACTAACATAAGTGCGAAAAATAGTTTTCAACGCAACCACCAGTGCGGCAGGTGGTTCTGCAGCACTAGTACAAGTGTGGAAAGTGATTTTGCAACACCAACACAAGTGTGGAAAGTGGTTTTGCAACACTAACACAAGTGGGGAAAGTAGTTTTCTGCACTAACACAAGTGTGAAAAGTAGTTCTCTACACTAACACAAGTGCGAAAAGTGGTTTTCAATGCAACCACAAGTGCGGAAAGTGGTTCTGCAACACTAATACAAGTGTGGAAAGTGGTTTTGCAACACGAACACAAGTGGAGAAAGTGGCTTTGGAATACTCGCACAAGTGTGAAAAGTGGTTTTGCATTGCGAGCACAAGTGTGGAAAGTGGTTATGCAACACCAACACAAGTGCGGAAAGTGGTTCTGCAACACTAACACAAGTGGAGAAAGTGGCTTTGGAATACTCGCACAAGTGTGAAAAGTGGTTTTCCATTGCGAGCACAAGTGTGGAAAGTGGTTATGCAACACCAACACAAGTGCGGAAAGTGGTTCTGCAACACTAACACAAGTGTAAAAAGTGGTTTTCAACACTAACACAAGTGCGGAAAGTGGTTCTGCAACACTAACACAAGTGCGAAAAGTGGTTTTCAACACGAACACAAGTGCGAAAAGTGGTTTTGCATTACTAGCACAAGTGTGTAAAGTGGTTTTGCAACACCAACACAAGTGTGGAAAGTGGTTTTGCAATATTCACACAAGTGCGAAAAGTGGTTTTGCAACACGAACAGAAGTGCGAAAAGTGGATTTCAACACTAACAGGAGCGCGAAAAGTGGTTTTGCAACTATTACACAAGGGCAAAAAGTGGTTTTGCAACAATTACACAAGTGCGAAAAGTGGTTTTGCATTGCCAGCACAAGTGTTGAAAGTGGTTATGCAACACCAACAACACAAGTGCGAAAAGTAGTTTTCTACACTAACACAAGTGCGAAAAGTGGTTTTCAACGCAACCACAAGTGCGGAAAGTGGTTCTGCAACATTAGCACAAGTGTGGAAAATGATTTTGCAACACGACCACAAGTGGGGAAAGTGGATTTCAACACTATCAGGAGCATGAAAAGTGGTTTTGCCACAATTACACAAGTGCGAAAAGTGGTTTTGCATTGCCAGCACAAGTGTGGAAAGTGGTTATGCAACACCAACACAAGTGTGGAAAATGATTTTGCAACACGACCACAAGTGGGGAAAGTGGATTTCAACACTATCAGGAGCATGAAAAGTGGTTTTGCCACAATTACACAAGTGCGCAAAGTGGTTTTGCATCACTAGCACAAGTGTGGAAAGTGGTTTCGCAACACTAACACAAGTGCGGAAAGTGGCTTTGCAATATTCACACAAGTGCGAAAAGTGGTTTTGCATTGCTGGCACAAGTGTGGAAAGTGGTCATGCAACACCAACACAAGTGCAGAAAATGGTTCTGCAACACCAACACAAGTGCAGAAAGTCGTTCTGCATCACTAAAACAAGAGTAAAAAGTGGTTTTCGACACGAACATAAGTGTGAAAAGTAGTTTTCAACACTAACATAAGTGCGAAAAGTAGTTTTCTACACTAACACAAGTGCAAAAAGTGGTTTTCAACGCAACCACAAGAACGGAAAGTGGTTCTGCAACACCAGCACAAGTGTGGAAAATGGTTTTGCAACACGACCACAAGTGTGTAAAGTGGTTTTGCAACACCAACAAAAGTGGCGAAAGTGGCTTTGCAATACTCGCACAAGTGCGAAAAGTGGTTTTGCATTGCCAGCACAAGTGTGGAAAGTGGTTATGCAACACCAACACAAGTGCGGAAAGTGGTTTTGCAGCACCAGCACAAGTGTGGAAGTGGTTATGCAACACCAACACAAGTGTGGAAAGAGGTTATGCAACACCAACACAAGTGCGAAAAGTGGTTTTCAACGCAACCACAAGTGCGGCAAGTGGTTTTCAACACGAACACAAGTGTGGAAAATGGTTCTGCAACACTAACACAAGTGTGGAAAATGGTTTTGCAACACGACCACAAGTGGGGAAAGTGGTTTTGCAACACGAACACAAGTGCGAAAAGTGGTTTTCAACACGAACACAAGTGCGAAAAGTCATTCTGCATTACTAGCACAAGTGTGTAAAGTGGTTTGCAACACCAACACAAGTGTGGAAAGTGGTTATGCAACACTAACACAAGTGTGGAAAGTCGTTTTGCATCACTAGCACAAGTGTGGAAAGTGGTTTTGCAACACGGACAGAAGTGCGAAAAGTGGATTTCAACACTAACAGGAGCGCGAAAAGTGGTTTTGCAACAATTACACAAGGGCGAAAAGTGGTTTTGCAACAATTACACAAGTGCGAAAAGTGGTTTTGCAATGCCAGCACAAGTATTGAAAGTGGTTATCCAACACCAACACAAGTGCGAAAAGTAGTTTTCAACGCAACCACAAGTGCGAAAAGTCGTTTTGCATTACAAGCACAAGTGTGTAAAGTGGTTTGCAACACCAACAAAAGTGGGGAAAGTGGCTTTGCAATACTTGCACAAGTGCGAAAAGTGGTTTTGCATTGCCAGCACAAGTGTGGAAAGTGGTTATGCAACACCAACACAAGTGCGGAAAGTGGTTTTGCAACACCAGCACAAGTGTGGAAGTGGTTATGCAACACCAACACAAGTGTGGAAGTGGTTATGCAACACCAACACAAGTGTGGAAAGTGGTTATGCAACACCAACACAAGTGCGAAAAATAGTTTTCTACACTAACACAAGTGCGAAAAGTGGTTTTCAACGCAACCACAAGTGCGGAAAGTGGTTTTCAACACGAACACAAGTGTGGAAAATGGTTTTGCAACACGACCACAAGTGGGGAAAGTGGTTTTGCAACACGAACACAAGTGCGAAAAGTGGTTTTCAACACGAACACAAGTGCGAAAAGGCATTCTGCATTACTAGCACAAGTGTGTAAAGTGGCTTGCAACACCAACACAAGTGTGGAAAGTGGTTATGCAACACTAACACAAGTGGGGAAAGTAGTTTTCTGCACTAACACAAGTGTGAAAAGTGGTTTTCAACGCAACCACAAGTGCGGAAAGTGGTTTTCAACACAACCACAAGTACGGAAAGTGGTTCTGCAGCACTAACACAAGTGTGAAAAGTGGTTTTCAACACTAACACAAGTGTGAAAAGTAGTTCTCTACACTAACACAAGTGCGAAAAGTGGTTTTCAACGCAACCACAAGTGCGGAAAGTGGTTCTGCAACACTAATACAAGTGTGGAAAGTGGTTTTGCAACAAGAACACAAGTGTGGAAAGTGGTTTTGCATCACTAGCACAAGTGTGGAAAGTGGTTTTGCAACACTAACACAAGTGGAGAAAGTGGCTTTGGAATACTCGCACAAGTGTGAAAAGTGGTTTTGCATTGCGAGCACAAGTGTGGAAAGTGGTTATGCAACACCAACACAAGTGCGGAAAGTGGTTCTGCAACACTAACACAAGTGTAAAAAGTGGTTTTCAACACTAACACAAGTGCGGAAAGTGGTTCTGCAACACTAACACAAGTGCGAAAAGTGGTTTTCAACACTAACACAAGTACGAAAAGTGGTTTTCAATGCCATCGCAAGTGCGGAAAGTGGTTCTGCAACACTAACACAAGTGTGGAAAGTGGTTATGCAACACTAGCACAAGTGTGAAAAGTGGTTTTCAACACTAACACAAGTGCAAAAAGCAGTTTGCTGCACTAACACAAGTGCAGAAAGTGATTTTGCAACACTAACACAAGTGTGGAACGTGGTTTTGCAACACGAACACCAGTGCGGAAAGTGGTTTTGCAACAATAACAGGAGCGTGAAAAGTGGTATTGCAACAATTACACAAGTGCAAAAAGTGGTTTTGCATTGCCTGCACAAGTGTGGAGAAGTGGTTATGCAACACCAACACAAGTGCGAAAAGTAGTTTTCTACACCAACACAAGTGCGAAAAGTGGTTTTCAACGCAACCACAAGTGCGGAAAGTGGTTTTCAACACGAACACAAGTGTGGAAAATGGTTCTGCAACATCAACACAAGTGTGGAAAATGGTTTTGCAAATTTACCCCAAGTGCGAAAAGTGGTTTTCAACATGAACACAAGTGCGAAAAGTGGTTTGCATTGCTAGCACAAGTGTGGAAGTGGTTATGCATCACCAACACAAGTGTGAAAAGTGGTTTTCAACACTAACATAAGTGCGAAAAATAGTTTTCAACGCAACCACCAGTGCGGCAGGTGGTTCTGCAGCACTAGTACAAGTGTGGAAAGTGATTTTGCAACACCAACACAAGTGTGGAAAGTGGTTTTGCAACACTAACACAAGTGGGGAAAGTAGTTTTCTGCACTAACACAAGTGTGAAAAGTAGTTCTCTACACTAACACAAGTGCGAAAAGTGGTTTTCAATGCAACCACAAGTGCGGAAAGTGGTTCTGCAACACTAATACAAGTGTGGAAAGTGGTTTTGCAACACGAACACAAGTGGAGAAAGTGGCTTTGGAATACTCGCACAAGTGTGAAAAGTGGTTTTGCATTGCGAGCACAAGTGTGGAAAGTGGTTATGCAACACCAACACAAGTGCGGAAAGTGGTTCTGCAACACTAACACAAGTGTAAAAAGTGGTTTTCAACACTAACACAAGTGCGGAAAGTGGTTCTGCAACACTAACACAAGTGCGAAAAGTGGTTTTCAACACGAACACAAGTGCGAAAAGTGGTTTTGCATTACTAGCACAAGTGTGTAAAGTGGTTTTGCAACACCAACACAAGTGTGGAAAGTGGTTTTGCAATATTCACACAAGTGCGAAAAGTGGTTTTGCAACACGAACAGAAGTGCGAAAAGTGGATTTCAACACTAACAGGAGCGCGAAAAGTGGTTTTGCAACTATTACACAAGGGCAAAAAGTGGTTTTGCAACAATTACACAAGTGCGAAAAGTGGTTTTGCATTGCCAGCACAAGTGTTGAAAGTGGTTATGCAACACCAACAACACAAGTGCGAAAAGTAGTTTTCTACACTAACACAAGTGCGAAAAGTGGTTTTCAACGCAACCACAAGTGCGGAAAGTGGTTCTGCAACATTAGCACAAGTGTGGAAAATGATTTTGCAACACGACCACAAGTGGGGAAAGTGGATTTCAACACTATCAGGAGCATGAAAAGTGGTTTTGCCACAATTACACAAGTGCGAAAAGTGGTTTTGCATTGCCAGCACAAGTGTGGAAAGTGGTTATGCAACACCAACACAAGTGTGGAAAATGATTTTGCAACACGACCACAAGTGGGGAAAGTGGATTTCAACACTATCAGGAGCATGAAAAGTGGTTTTGCCACAATTACACAAGTGCGCAAAGTGGTTTTGCATCACTAGCACAAGTGTGGAAAGTGGTTTCGCAACACTAACACAAGTGCGGAAAGTGGCTTTGCAATATTCACACAAGTGCGAAAAGTGGTTTTGCATTGCTGGCACAAGTGTGGAAAGTGGTCATGCAACACCAACACAAGTGCAGAAAATGGTTCTGCAACACCAACACAAGTGCAGAAAGTCGTTCTGCATCACTAAAACAAGAGTAAAAAGTGGTTTTCGACACGAACATAAGTGTGAAAAGTAGTTTTCAACACTAACATAAGTGCGAAAAGTAGTTTTCTACACTAACACAAGTGCAAAAAGTGGTTTTCAACGCAACCACAAGAACGGAAAGTGGTTCTGCAACACCAGCACAAGTGTGGAAAATGGTTTTGCAACACGACCACAAGTGTGTAAAGTGGTTTTGCAACACCAACAAAAGTGGCGAAAGTGGCTTTGCAATACTCGCACAAGTGCGAAAAGTGGTTTTGCATTGCCAGCACAAGTGTGGAAAGTGGTTATGCAACACCAACACAAGTGCGGAAAGTGGTTTTGCAGCACCAGCACAAGTGTGGAAGTGGTTATGCAACACCAACACAAGTGTGGAAAGAGGTTATGCAACACCAACACAAGTGCGAAAAGTGGTTTTCAACGCAACCACAAGTGCGGCAAGTGGTTTTCAACACGAACACAAGTGTGGAAAATGGTTCTGCAACACTAACACAAGTGTGGAAAATGGTTTTGCAACACGACCACAAGTGGGGAAAGTGGTTTTGCAACACGAACACAAGTGCGAAAAGTGGTTTTCAACACGAACACAAGTGCGAAAAGTCATTCTGCATTACTAGCACAAGTGTGTAAAGTGGTTTGCAACACCAACACAAGTGTGGAAAGTGGTTATGCAACACTAACACAAGTGTGGAAAGTCGTTTTGCATCACTAGCACAAGTGTGGAAAGTGGTTTTGCAACACGGACAGAAGTGCGAAAAGTGGATTTCAACACTAACAGGAGCGCGAAAAGTGGTTTTGCAACAATTACACAAGGGCGAAAAGTGGTTTTGCAACAATTACACAAGTGCGAAAAGTGGTTTTGCAATGCCAGCACAAGTATTGAAAGTGGTTATCCAACACCAACACAAGTGCGAAAAGTAGTTTTCAACGCAACCACAAGTGCGAAAAGTCGTTTTGCATTACAAGCACAAGTGTGTAAAGTGGTTTGCAACACCAACAAAAGTGGGGAAAGTGGCTTTGCAATACTTGCACAAGTGCGAAAAGTGGTTTTGCATTGCCAGCACAAGTGTGGAAAGTGGTTATGCAACACCAACACAAGTGCGGAAAGTGGTTTTGCAACACCAGCACAAGTGTGGAAGTGGTTATGCAACACCAACACAAGTGTGGAAGTGGTTATGCAACACCAACACAAGTGTGGAAAGTGGTTATGCAACACCAACACAAGTGCGAAAAATAGTTTTCTACACTAACACAAGTGCGGAAAGTGGTTCTGCAACACTAACACAAGTGCGAAAAGTGGTTTTGCATCACTAGCACAAGTGTGGAAAGTGGTTTTGCAACACTAGCACAAGTGAAGAAAGTGGCTTTGGAATACTCGCACAAGTGTGAAAAGTGGTTTTGCATTGCAAGTACAAGTGTGGAAAGTGGTTATGCAACACCAACACAAGTGCGGAAAGTGGTTCTGCAACACTAACACAAGTGTAAAAAGTGGTTTTCAACACTAACACAAGTGCGGAAAGTGGTTCTGCAACACTAACACAAGTGCGAAAAGAGGTTTTCAACACCAACACAAGTGTGGAAAGTCGTTTTGCATCACTAGCACAAGTGTGGAAAGTGGTTTTGCAACACGGACAGAAGTGCGAAAAGTGGATTTCAACACTAACAGGAGCGCGAAAAGTGGTTTTGCAACAATTACACAAGGGCGAAAAGTGGTTTTGCAACAATTACACAAGTGCGAAAAGTGGTTTTGCAATGCCAGCACAAGTGCGAAAAGTAGTTTTCAACGCAACCACAAGTGCGAAAAGTCGTTTTGCATTACAAGCACAAGTGTGTAAAGTGGTTTGCAACACCAACAAAAGTGGGGAAAGTGGCTTTGCAATACTTGCACAAGTGCGAAAAGTGGTTTTGCATTGCCAGCACAAGTGTGGAAAGTGGTTATGCAACACCAACACAAGTGCGGAAAGTAGTTTTGCAACACCAGCACAAGTGTGGAAGTGGTTATGCAACACCAACACAAGTGTGGAAGTGGTTATGCAACACCAACACAAGTGCGAAAAATAGTTTTCTACACTAACACAAGTGCGAAAAGTGGTTTTCAACGCAACCACAAGTGCGGAAAGTGGTTTTCAACACGAACACAAGTGTGGAAAATGGTTTTGCAACACGACCACAAGTGGGGAAAGTGGTTTTGCAACACGAACACAAGTGCGAAAAGTGGTTTTCAACACGAACACAAGTGCGAAAAGGCATTCTGCATTACTAGCACAAGTGTGTAAAGTGGTTTGCAACACCAACACAAGTGTGGAAAGTGGTTATGCAACACTAACACAAGTGGGGAAAGTAGTTTTCTGCACTAACACAAGTGTGAAAAGTGGTTTTCAACGCAACCACAAGTGCGGAAAGTGGTTTTCAACACAACCACAAGTACGGAAAGTGGTTCTGCAGCACTAACACAAGTGTGAAAAGTGGTTTTCAACACTAACACAAGTGTGAAAAGTAGTTCTCTACACTAACACAAGTGCGAAAAGTGGTTTTCAACGCAACCACAAGTGCGGAAAGTGGTTCTGCAACACTAATACAAGTGTGGAAAGTGGTTTTGCAACAAGAACACAAGTGTGGAAAGTGGATTTCAACACTAACAGGAGCGCGAAAAGTGGTTTTGCAACAATTACACAAGGGCGAAAAGTGGTTTTGCAACAATTACACAAGTGCGAAAAGTGGTTTTGCAATGCCAGCACAAGTATTGAAAGTGGTTATGCAACACCAACACAAGTGCGAAAAGTAGTTTTCAACGCAACCACAAGTGCGAAAAGTCGTTTTGCATTACAAGCACAAGTGTGTAAAGTGGTTTGCAACACCAACAAAAGTGGGGAAAGTGGCTTTGCAATACTTGCACAAGTGCGAAAAGTGGTTTTGCATTGCCAGCACAAGTGTGGAAAGTGGTTATGCAACACCAACACAAGTGCGGAAAGTGGTTTTGCAACACCAGCACAAGTGTGGAAGTGGTTATGCAACACCAACACAAGTGTGGAAGTGGTTATGCAACACCAACACAAGTGCGAAAAATAGTTTTCTACACTAACACAAGTGCGAAAAGTGGTTTTCAACGCAACCACAAGTGCGGGAAGTGGTTTTCAACACGAACACAAGTGTGGAAAATGGTTTTGCAACACGACCACAAGTGGGGAAAGTGGTTTTGCAACACGAACACAAGTGCGAAAAGTGGTTTTCAACACGAACACAAGTGCGAAAAGGCATTCTGCATTACTAGCACAAGTGTGTAAAGTGGTTTGCAACACCAACACAAGTGTGGAAAGTGGTTATGCAACACTAACACAAGTGGGGAAAGTAGTTTTCTGCACTAACACAAGTGTGAAAAGTGGTTTTCAACGCAAGCACAAGTGCGGAAAGTGGTTTTCAACACAACCACAAGTACGGAAAGTGGTTCAGCAGCACTAACACAAGTGTGAAAAGTGGTTTTCAACACTAACACAAGTGTGAAAAGTAGTTCTCTACACTAACACAAGTGCGAAAAGTGGTTTTCAACGCAACCACAAGTGCGGAAAGTGGTTCTGCAACACTAATACAAGTGTGGAAAGTGGTTTTGCAACAAGAACACAAGTGTGGAAAGTGGTTTTGCATCACTAGCACAAGTGTGGAAAGTGGTTTTGCAACACTAACACAAGTGGAGAAAGTGGCTTTGGAATACTCGCACAAGTGTGAAAAGTGGTTTTGCATTGCGAGCACAAGTGTGGAAAGTGGTTATGCAACACCAACACAAGTGCGGAAAGTGGTTCTGCAACACTAACACAAGTGTAAAAAGTGGTTTTCAACACTAACACAAGTGCGGAAAGTGGTTCTGCAACACTAACACAAGTGCGAAAAGTGGTTTTCAACACGAACACAAGTGCGAAAAGTGGTTTTGCATTACTAGCACAAGTGTGTAAAGTGGTTTTGCAACACCAACACAAGTGTGGAAAGTGGTTTTGCATCACTAGCACAAGTGTGGAAAGTGGTTTTGCAACACGAGCAGAAGTGCGAAAAGTGGATTTCAACACGAACAGGATGGCGAAAAGTGGTTTTGCAACAATTACACAAGGGTGAAAAGTGGTTTTGCAACAATTACACAAGTGCGAAAAGTGGTTTTGCATTGCCAGCACAAGTGTTGAAAGTGGTTATGCAACACCAACACAAGTGCGAAAAGTAGTTTTCTACACTAACACAAGTGCGAAAAGTGGTTTTCAACGCAACCACAAGTGCGGAAAGTGGTTCTGCAACATTAGCACAAGTGTGGAAAATGATTTTGCAACACGACCACAAGTGGGGAAAGTGGATTTCAACACTATCAGGAGCACGAAAAGTGGTTTTGCCACAATTACACAAGTGCGCAAAGTGGTTTTGCATCACTAGCACAAGTGTGGAAAGTGGTTTTGCAACACTAACACAAGTGGGGAAAGTGGCTTTTCAATATTCACACAAGTGCGAAAAGTGGTTTTGCATTGCTGGCACAAGTGTGGAAATGGTCATGCAACACCAACACAAGTGTGGAAGTGGTTATGCAACACCAACACAAGTGTGGAAAGTGGTTATGCAACACCAACACAAGTGTAAAAAGTGGTTTTCAACGCAACCTTCAAGAACGGAAAGTGGTTCTGCAACACCAGCACAAGTGTGGAAAATGGTTTTGCAACACGACCACAAGTGGGGAAAGTGGTTTTGCAACACCAACAAAAGTGGCGAAAGTGGCTTTGCAATACTCGCACAAGTGCGGAAAGTGCTTTTGCAACACCAGCACAAGTGTGGAAGTGGTTATGCAACACCAACACAAGTGTGGAAAGTGGTTATGCAACACCAACACAAGTGTAAAAAGTGGTTTTCAACACGAACACAAGTGCGAAAAGTCGTTTTGCATTACTAGCACAAGTGTGTAAAGTGGTTTGCAACACCAACAAAAGTGGGGAAAGTGGCTTTGCAATACTTGCACAAGTGCGAAAAGTGGTTTTGCATTGCCAGCACAAGTGCGAAAAGTGGTTTTGCAACACCAGCACAAGTGCGAAAAGTCATTCTGCATTACTCGCACAAGTGTGTAAAGTGGTTTGCAACACCAACACAAGTGTGGAAAGTGGTTATGCAACACTAACACAAGTGGGGAAAGTGGCTTTGCAATACTGGCACAAGTGCGAAAAGTGGTTTTGCAACACCAACAAAAGTGGAGAAAGTGGCTTTGCGATACTCGCACAAGTGCGAAAAGTGGTTTTGCATTGCCAGCACAAGTGTGGAAAGTGGTTATGCAACACCAACACAAGTGCGAAAAGTAGTTTTCTACACTAACACAAGTGCGAAAAGTGGTTTTCAACGCAACCACAAGTGCGAAAAGTGGTTTTCAACACGAACACAAGTGCGAAAAGTGGTTTTGCAACACCAGCACGAGTGTGGAAAATGGTTATGCAACACCAACACAAGTGTGGAAAATGATTTTGCAACACGACCACAAGTGGGGAAAGTGGATTTCAACACTATCAGGAGCACGAAAAGTGGTTTTGCCACAATTACACAACTGCGCAAAGTGGTTTTGCATCACTAGCACAAGTGTGGAAAGTGGTTTTGCAACACTAACACAAGTGGGGAAAGTGGCTTTACATTGCTGGCACAAGTGTGGAAAGTGGTCATGCAACACCAACACAAGTGCAGAAAGTGGTTCTGCAACACCAACACAAGTGCAGAAAGTAGTTCTGCATCACTAAAACAAGAGTAAAAAGTGGTTTTCAACACTAACACAAGTGCAAAAAGTGATTTTCAATGCCATCGTAAGTGCGGAAAGTGGTTCTGCAACACTAACATGTGTGAAAAGTGGTTTTCGACACGAACACAAGTGTGAAAAGTAGTTTTCAACACTAACACAAGTGTGAAAAGTGGTTTTCAACGCAACCACCAGAACGGAAAGTGGTTCTGCAACACCAGCACAAGTGTGGAAAATGGTTTTGCAACACGACCACAAGTGGGGAAAGTGGTTTTGCAACACCAACAAAAGTGGCGAAAGTGGCTTTGCAATACTCGCACAAGTGCAAAAAGTGGTCTTGCATTGCCAGCACAAGTGTGGAAAGTGGTTATGCAACACCAACACAAGTGTGGAAAGTGGTTCTGCAACACTAACACAAGTGTAAAAAGTGGTTTTCAACACGAACACAAGTGCGAAAAGTCGTTTTGCATTACTAGCACAAGTGTGTAAAGTGGTTTGCAACACCAACACAAGTGTGGAAAGTGGTTATGCAACACTAACACAAGTGGGGAAAGTAGTTTTCTGCAATAACACAAGTGTGAAAAGTGGTTTTCAACGCAACCACAAGTGCGGAAAGTGGTTTTCAACACAACCACAAGTACGGAAAGTGGTTCTGCAGCACTAACACAAGTGTGAAAAGTGGTTTTCAACACTAACACAAGTGTGAAAAGTAGTTCTCTACACTAACACAAGTGCGAAAAGTGGTTTTCAACGCAACCACAAGTGCGGAAAGTGGTTCTGCAACACTAATACAAGTGTGGAAAGTGGTTTTGCAACAAGTACACAAGTGCGGAAAGTGGTTTTGCATCACTCGCTCAAGTGTGGAAAGTGGTTTTGCAACACTAACACAAGTGGAGAAAGTGGCTTTGGAATACTCGCACAAGTGTGAAAAGTGGTTATGCAACACCAACACAAGTGCGAAAAGTAGTTTTCTACACTAACACAAGTGCGAAAAGTGGTTTTCAACGCAACCACAAGTGCGGAAAGTGGTTTTCAACACGAACACAAGTGCGAAAAGTCGTTTTGCATTGCCAGCACAAGTGTGTAAAGTGGTTTGCAACACCAACAAAAGTGGGGAAAGTAGTTTTCTACACTAACACAAGTGCAAAAAGTGGTTTTGCATTGCCAGCACAAGTGTGGAAAGTGGTTATGCAACACCAACACAAGTGGGGAAAGTGGATTTCAACACTAACAGGAGCGCGAAAAGAGGTTTTGCAACAATTACACAAGGGCGATAAGTGGTTTTGCAACAATTACACAAGTGCGAGAAGTGGTTTTGCATTGCCAGCACAAGTGTGGAAAGTGGTTATGCAACACCAACACAAGTGTGAAAAGTGGTTTTCAACACAACCACAAGTGCGGAAAGTGGTTCTGCAACACCAGCACGAGTGTGGAAAATGGTTTTGCAACACGACCACAAGTGGGGAAAGTGGATTTCAACACTATCAGGAGCGCAAAGAGTGGTTTTGCGACAATTACACAAGTGCGCAAAGTGGTTTGGCATCACCAGCACAAGTGGGGAAAGTGGTTCTGTAACACTAACACAAATGCGAAAAGTGGTTTTCAACACGAACACAAGTGCGAAAAGTGGTTTTGCAACACCAACACAAGTGTGGAAAGTGGTTTTGCATCACTAGCACAAGTGTGGAAAGTGGTTTTGCAACACGAACATAAATGCGAAAAATGGATTTCAACACTAACAGGAGTGCAGAAAGTGATTTTGCAACACTAACACAAGGGCGAAAAGTGGTTTTGCAACACTAGCACAAGTGTGGAAAATGGTTTTGCAACACGACCACAAGTGGGGAAAGTGGATTTCAACACTATCAGGAGCGCGAAAAGTGGTTTTGCGACAATTACACAAGTGCGAAAAGTGGTTTTGCATTGCTGGCACAAGTGTGGAAAGTGGTTATGCAACACCAACACAAGTGTGAAAAGTGGTTCTGCATCACTAAAACAAGAGTAAAAAGTGGTTTTCAACACTAACACAAGTGCGAAAAGTGGTTTTCAACACCATCGCAAGTGCGGAAAGTGGTTCTGCAACACTAACATGTGTGAAAAGTGGTTTTTGACACGAACACAAGTGTGGAAAGTGGTTCTGCAACACTAGCACAAGCGTGGAAAATGGTTTTGCAACACGACCACAAGTGGGGAAAGTGGTTTTGCAACACCAACAAAAGTGGGGAAAGTGGCTTTCCAATACTCGCACAAGTGCGAAAAATGGTTTTGCATTGCCAGCACAAATGTGGAAAGTGGTTGTGCAACACCAACACAAGTGCGGAAAGTGGTTCTGCAACACTAACACAAGTGTAAAAAGTGGTTTTGCATTGCCAGCACAAGTGGGGAAAGTGGTTTTGCAACACTAACACAAGTGCGAAAAGTGGTTTTCAACACGAACACAAATGCGAAAAGTCGTTTTGCATCACTAGCACAAGTGTGTAAAGTGGTCATGCAACACCAACACAAGTGCGGAAAGTGCTGCTGCAACACTAACACAAGTGAAACAAGTGTTACGCCTAGGTCCCCCGTCGGGGAAGTGATTGAGTTGACAAAGTGGAAGACGCAGAAAACATGCCATGATATGATATTTCGCTCACAAGGTTCAGACATACATGGTGGCGGCCATCTTGGATTTTGACATGGCGACCCAATTTTCAATAGCGTTCTTCCTTATGCCTAGATACACCCACACACCAGATTAGAAGTTGGTACTTCGCTTATTTTTCAAGATATTCCGCTCACAAGGTTCAGACATACATGGCGTCGGCCATCCTGGATTTTGACGTAGCGACCCAATTTTCAATAGCGTTCTTCGTTTTGGCTAGATACACCTACACACCAGATTAGAAGTTAGTCGTTCGTTTATTTTTCAAGATATTTCGCTCACAAGGTTCAGACATACATGGCGGTGGCCATCTTGGATTTTGACGTGGCGACCCAATTTTCAATAGCGTTCTTCCTTATGCGTAGATACACCCACACACCAGATTAGAAGTTAGTAGTCCCTTTATTTTTCAAGATATTTCGCTCACAAGGTTCATACATATATATGGTGGTGGCCATCTTGGATTTTGACGTGGCGACCCACTTTTCAAGAGCATTGTTCCATATGCCCAGATACACCCACACACCAGATTAGAAGTTGGTACTTCGCTTATTTTTCAAGATATTCCACTCACAAGGTTCAGACATACATGGCGTCAGACATACATGGCGGTGGCCATCTTGGATTTTGATGTGAGTTGCACCCACACACCAAATTCGAATGCGGTCCTTCGCTTTCGCATGCACGCACGTACGAACGCACGCACCGATGTCCAAAGGGGTTCAGTTTGGCATTTTAAATATGAAATAAGCAAAGCCAAGAAATGCATGATACCCTTTAGAATTGCCCTTTAGAACCCATTATAATTACACTTTAGACCCCATTAGAACAAGCGTTACGCCTCGGTCCCCCGTTGTTGAAGTTATGTGAGTTGACAAAGTGGAAGACGCAAGGCGGCCATCTTGGATTTTGACGTGGTGACCCAATTTTCAATAGCGTTCTTCCTTATGCCTGGATACACCCACACACCAGATTAGAAGTTAGTAGTTCGTTTATTTTTCAAGATATTTCGCTCACAAGGTTCAGACATATATATATATATGGTGGCGGCCATCTTGGGTTTTGACGTGGCGACCCAATTTTCAATAGCGTTCTTCCTTATGCCTGGATACACCCACGCACCAGATTAGAAGTTGGCACTTCGCTTATTCTTCAAGATATTCCGCTCACAAGGTTCAGACATATATATATGGCGGCGGCCATCTTGGATTTTGACGTGGCGAACCAATTTTCAATCGCATTCTTCCTTATGCGTAGGTACACCCACACACCAGATTAGAAGTTAGTAGTTCGTTTATTTTTCAAGATATTTCGCTCACAAGGTTCAGACATGTATATGGTGGCGGCCGTCTTGGATTTTGTCGTGGCGACCCAATTTTCAATGGCGTTCTTCCTTATGCCTAGCTACACCCACACACCAGATTAGAAGTTGGTACTTCGCTTATTTTTCAAGATATTCTGCTCACAATGTTCAGACATACATGGCATCAGACATACATGGCGGCGGCCATCTTGGATTTTGACGTGGGTTGCACCCACACACCAAATTAGAATTCGGTCCTTCGCTTACGCATGCATGCATGCATGCATGCATGCACGGACGCACGTTCACACGGACGCACGCACGCACACACGGACGGAGGGGAAAACCATAGTCCCCCTTTCGCTCCGCGGTACGACGGGGGACAATTACACTTTAGAACCCATTAGAATTACGCTTTAGAACCCATTATAATTACCCTTTAGAAACCATTTTAATTACCCTTTAGAACCCATTAGAATTAACTTTTAGAACTACACCTAATAACCCGATGGAATTACACTTTATAACCCTTTAGAAATAAACATGGTAGGTTAGAAAGGTTCTTCTTCTTCATTTTTGACAGACAGATGGAAGAAAGGACATAGCTAAATATTGAAGCAGCTTCACCGCTTAAACAATGACGTGCTATTTCAGCATCCGGAATAGTTAACGACCAACTATTTTATCTTTTAAATCAAGATCTTCATGTGAGAATTGACATGAATATAAATAGCCTTTGCCAACCTGATCCAATGAAGAGCAAACTTGTTGGATCACACTTCACACAGAAAGAAAAGGTTTTAAAATTAATTGCCATCACATGTCGAACAATTTTTCCCTAAAACCAATCAAAGGGTCGCTCGATGCATCACAATCCAATCTCTTGCTGCCTGCACACACCTCCGGATCTTTGTTCCACTGCACCACGTTGGCCCAGCTGCAATGAGAGTGCAGCATGTCTGGCTCAAGACTGAATGGAAATGACATCAACACCATCTTTAGAGGAGCTGGTCAAAGACAGGAACAAGGAGAGAAAAACAATTTGCACATTCCTGTAAAATATACAATATTTGGCCTTTGCTTGGAGTACTAAATATGATGTTACCCACTGACAAAAAATTGCAGTTTAACAAAACTGTGTGAAGTGGCTGAGGCAATATTGTCCTTTTTATTGGACTACTACTACAAAGGGTAGGTAAAGCACTATAGGTACGTAGGTAAAGCAAAATAAAAGCTCAGGAGGTGTATTCAGCTCTATGTTGTGAGCAAAGTATCCACTATGCTGGGGTCAAAGATGTAATCTTGACGCATACGAATTGGTACGAGAAGTTTACCGGCAAAAATGATATGTGTCCTATAATAAGGCTTAGGACACATGTGGCATTTGCTAAAGAAAAGGAAAATGTATTTGACGGTGGTATCAGACCAAATATAGCAAGGAGGAGTATCACTATGTTAGGACAACTCGTGGTCCGAGAATAATTTAAGAACTGTGTCCATGATTTGATTAATACTTACCTGGATGAAAAAGAAGTGGATTCCTCAAGTAGGGCAGAAGTTCTGGCATATGAATGTGCTGTCATTTATAAGAACCCATTTACCAAACCATATAGTACCTGAGGGGTATAAATGCAAGTCAGAAGATTGGGGCAAATTTTCCAAGAACTGGGAATTATTCAGCAAGTCCAGCAGAACGGGAGACCATGAAAAGGCCGAGCTCATTGATGTCAAGGAGATATGCAAACCTAAGTCTGGGGATCCTGAGCTCCAAGGGTTCCATGGTCTTGTGGAAGTACTGCAACAAGCAGGTCCATTTAATTTCCAAATGTTGGAAATTGAAATGAAGGACCAACTGATGTAATGCACCTGTGGCCTTGGCATATATGGATACCAGCAGGTCTCTTATGGTGTTAAGATCACTGATGCCAAACCAGTTGAGACACCTGTCAAGCTTTCCACTGGGTCTGAAGTTGTGTGCTCTCAAAGTTCCATTTCCTAGGGATATGCATCGCCAGTGGGAGTTGGCGATTTCAGGCCAGTGCCCATCCTACGAAACATGGAAGTGGCACAGTGCTTGCTTTTACAGGGTATAATTCCCTTGACTCAAGGAAACTGATGACAGTGGAATCATTCAAGGTATTAATAACGACCTTTAGAGGCCATTTTTCCCCGCAAAGCGGGGGTTGGCCTTTTTCGGGAACCGTGGTTGTTGTTGTTTTTTGGTCCCCTTTTTGAAGCAATGTTTTACGGCCGGATGCCCTTCCTGACGCCAACCCTTTTTGCCGCCTTTAACGACAAACAGGGAATTACCAGTGAACTGGTACTCAATTAGCCGACCTCGGAAGGATGACAGGCTGAGTCAACCCCCCGTGGCATTAATTCAGCGATCGACCGGGATTCGAACCCAGGATCCTGGGATCCTAAGCCGGCACCCTAGCCGCTAGCCCAACACCAGGGCTTCAAGGTATTAAAGGTACTGTGCCTACGAAAGCCGGCAACTAAGCCGGCAACAATCATTCAAGGTATTAAAGGTGGATATTGAACGACTGTGTGCCTCTTCAACACATTGACTTGGATTGCAAATTCAAGAAAGGACCTGCTACCATAGGCATTGTGCCCATTCTGCCAATAGATGGAGTGACCTTCCTTCTGGGAAGTTATATCTCAGGGGATCAAGTGAAAATTACACCTTGCATTATTTCTCAGCCAGTCACATGAGAAGACAAAGAGCTTTTCTTATAGGAATTTTCAGGTCTTGTTCCTAGACTATGTTGTGACAAGGTCAATGATCGTAAAGTGAGAGAGTAACAACAACCTTTTCCTACAGCTGTGGATGATGGTTTCACATTGGCTGAAAGTTTATTCAGTCCTCCAAATGATCAAGTCACCGGTGTTCATGACGCAACCTGTTTGAGTGGCACCAACGACATCCGCAATGTTGAGTCAACTGGTGACAAGGATAACCAGTTAGCCCATGATTCTCAAGAGGACTGGAGACCACTTTCAAGCAAGACCGACACAGGGTCACCAGGATCATCCCGTTCTTTGTAATATTGCAACCTCATCCCTATCGGATGAAGAAGCCCAGAAAGTACCAGTATGCCTCTTCATTAAGTCAGGCATATTGATGCGGTAATGGAGACCACATGATGTACCAGGTGATGATGAATGAAGAGTGGTATATAAAAATGTGCCACCAGGTTACCATGAAGAAATAATGTGATTGGCTCATAAGCTTCAGATTGCAGGTCATTTGGACATTCAGAAGACAAGAGGCCAGATTATGCAACTTTATTTGGCCCAAGAAGAGACTTGATATTGCGGAGTACTGTCGGATGTGTCATACACGTCAGGCGGTGGGGAAACACAATCAAATGCTGAAACCAGCTCTGCTGTGCTCAATACCAGCCTTTGAAGAGTCATCCAGCAAAGTACTCATTGATTAGGTGAGGCCATCACCTGAAACAAAAGCCGGAACTGTGGTTAAGTCTCTGTGAAGTCATCTTTAGACCTACAGTTAGGGATTCCATGAAACTTGTCGAAGAAAAATGGGTGGGAAAAACAGATGAACTTAACTTGCTGGAATACATGTCAAACTTCAAGAAAACAGCTAAATAAAGCATGAAACATTGCAAATGGCAATCTGCAGAGTTCCCAAGGGAAGATTAAGAAACAGTACGACTCAAAGGACAGAAGACTGTACTTTTGCCTCTTCCAGGATTCAAATCACTGGGGAATTTCACCCATATATGGTGGTGAACCATATATGGTGAAAAAGAAAGTTAATGAGGTTGAGTATGTGATTTGTATACCTGACAGAAAAAGCCAGAAGGTTGTGCCACATTAACATGCTTAAAACATATTACAGCATTGGGTCATTGGTGGGCCTGGTGTCTATGAAGACATTAAAGACTTACGCACAAGACCAGAAGTAGCTATTGGTGGCAAAAGACCTGTACCTAGGATCCAGTGTGAGTACACCAAGTCAGAGGTTGTAATCAACCTGGATGAGCTGCACATAACGCATTTAATGGTGGAACGGTGTGTATAACTAAGGGAGCATATTGAAAGCTACTCACAAACACCCAAGGGTGTACCACGGCTATAAACTATGACAATGATGTGGGTAAGGCAAGACCTATTGGAAAACACATCCTACCAAGCAAGAATGGACTAAGAAGGAGATCAACTACATGTTGGAAAAGAGAACAACTGAACTGGGCAACAGTGACTGGAGCTCTCCTCTCATCATGATTTCTAAAGTTTTAAACATCATGTGGTTTTGCATCGACTATCGAAAACTAAATGCCATCATGAAGGCTGATGCATTCCCAATACCTCGTATTAATGATTGCATTGATAAAATCAGACAAGCCAAGTATGTTGCAGTAATTATTTAACCAAATAAACGGTTACTGGTAGGTTCCTCCCATTAAAAGGGCTAAGATAATTTCTGCTGTTGCCACACCAGAGGGTCTTTTCTAGTTCCTAAAAGTGCCCTGTGGCATGACAAACACCCTGGCAACATTCACCAAGTTAACGCGCCAGATCACCAACAAGTGTTGTTGTTATTGTACTCTTCCTTTTTGCTGATAGGTCTTCTGCCGAGTGGTCTGTTACGTGGTTCGGCTTCCACACGACGCTGTACAACCGCATGCACATCAAGCGGTTCGGTGAACATTTTTTCAAAGTACCGGGAACGAGCCCAACCTCTTTCAATTGATTTAGTACAATGAGACATATCAGTTTTCCTCCCTTCATCTCCAAGTCAAGGCTCAATTAAAAGGGGAATTGGTCGAATATTACATTTGAAACAGCTGTGTGAAGATGTAGTATTTTGTCATATCATTTAACTGAAATTCATGCCTTGTGCTATGAATCCACTTTATGTGCCCATCAAAGCTAACATAAAGCTGTAATAATATCCACTGTCAAACCAAAAGCCCATGAAAAAAAATATTTGAAAACATATGGAGCGTGATAAACTCACCAGTAATGTGCTCAAATTCTTGTTGAATAGAATCTTTCACTTCATCTCCATTTTCATTGCCATCTTTGCTGATTTGAAGCATTGCAGGAGGAAGCCACAGATGCATTGCCCACCTTGCCACGCAGTCTGCAATGGAACCTAAAGCCACATCACATAGCAATTAAATAAAGCTTTCAAAGTGATCGTGCCATATTTGTGTAAGACTTGTATAAACATAGAGTTCAGAGCATGCTGTTATCTCACTGAAAAAGAAAAGACATTCTCAGAAGCACAGTGCATAAGAAACTGCTCGTGATTTTCATCTGTCTGCAGTCTTCAGCCCGTCCCTCAATTTTGGCCACCTCCTCTCTGCCTGGAAGACAGCTAACATTAATCCCATTCACATGACTTGTGCAAAAAAACAGACCCTCCTAGCTACAGGCCATTAAACCTCCATTGAAAAGCAAAGTTATGGAATCCATGGTCTCTGCCAATGTCAAATCGTTCCCCTTTTCAAGGAGTCTGATTTCTAATCACCAGTTTGGATTCTGTCTCATTCAATCAAAGAAGAGGTCAAGACCGTCAACCTGGATATATCTTGAGCAATTGACTCAGTGTGGCATCGCGCTCTGCTTGCTTTAAGCTTATATTTAAGGCCGGAGAGTGTGCAGGCCAGTCCAGGTGGATAATGGTGCTGAAGTGCAGCAACGACAACATGCACATTGTGTGGATGTGTGTTGTCATCTGGAATGATTAATTTAGTACCTTGCTGTTGTGTCAGGATGAAAATTATAGCAGGAATAATATCATCCCTGGATCACACACCATTAACAGCATCTCTCCGAATGATGACAAGGTAATTATTGGGTCAACTTCAATCTGCATACATAACTATCTGAATAATAATGTAAAATTTCATGAAGACACATCATTGTTGAGCATATTGTTACGTTTGTGGGGAGTAGGCAATGATTACCTTAGTCCAGGTAGAATTGTATAGTATACCATTCTCCGTATGCTGCGATGAAGAAGAAGAAACCCCATGCATCATAAGTAGGAAATAAGTTTAGACCAGATGTCTTGTATGCGCGTATCTTCGTTCCCATCATGAGAGGTGGGGTTATGTTAATTAGTTAGGGATTATGGGTAATGAATCCGCTGTTGGTAACTGCCTCTGCTATTTTTCCTCTGTTCCTTATGACAATGCAGCACACATGCAAAGCCAGGCAAATAGCATATTAAACGACACTAAATAAAAGCTAACTGGAAACAGGACTTTGAGCACCAATGATGATACCACCGACGTGTGATAACATCAAGCAGGCAGGTCCGGGAGGCCACGCCCCGGAGAACAGTGATTGGTTAGGAGAGTTAAGCAACGAAGAGCGGGACTTGCTGGTTGGAGCAGGCACGTGCGGCGTCGGATGACGTCAGAGCCTTGAGTACAAAGGAGTTGGAGGGCCGACATTTTCTCTCTGCTGCTTGATCTGATCGCGTGCAGTCGGCATTTTACATCTCTCTTGGCTCTCTCTGCTGTGGGACTTTGATAGCTAACGGTCGAGGTTTACTATCGCTTGCATTGGAACATGGGTGCTGTGCAGTCGCGGTTGTGCTCTCGCGTGCGGGCCGTCTTGACAACCACGTGAAAATTTTATAGCTCTCTTGCACCGAGGGCGTTGGAGGTCTCGACGATCGTGAGGACGAGCGCGGCTGGAGCGACCGAGCAGGCGTGGCCTGCTCGCTTCATGCACGGAGCCAGGAGTGAGCGGACTGAGCACGGAGGACCGGTTCCTGCTCGTGGGTTGCGCGGCAGGGTGTTTTTCCGTGCGAGCACGAAGGGCCTGTGACGATTCCGGACGATCAAGGGGACCACAGCAAAGTCACAATTACACGCTTTATTTTCACCTTTATTTTTCTCTTTGTGTGTATATGGGTCTGTGTGGGGACGTCCCATTTTGGAATCTTAGTTTTGCCGTGTGTCATTTTGTTGCCGGCATTTCTTCAATAAAGCCGGTATTTTTGTACATTTGAATCCGTATTGGTTTGGGTTGATCTTCGCAGGTGCAAAGACGTACGGTGGGACCCGTGAAGGTAAGTTCGTCATTCTCCTTTCCCTCGCGTGTAAAGAACACCGTCATTTTTGACTGAACGCCTCGGAGTGTTAAGCTCGTTTGGATGATTTTAATTCCTAGGAACAGGACAATATGTATTGCTTTTTCAACAAAGATAACAAAATATGAGTGTAAAGGGGAACAGCAAATTGGGAAGAGCGAACGGGGAAACGGGAAAGTGAAGGGGAAGGTGGTGAAAGTGAAAATGAAGGGGGATGTGAAAGTGAAGGAGAAAGTGAAGAAGGGGAAGTGAAGGAGAATGTGGTGAAAGTGAAGATGAAGGGGGACGTGAAAGTGAAGATGACGGGAAAAGTGAAGGAGGAGGGGAAAGTGAAGCAGAAGGTGGTGAAAATGAATATGAAGGGGGATGTAAAAGTGAAGGAGAAAGTGAAGGAGAAGGGGAAAGTGAAGGATAAGGGGAGGGGAATGTGAAGGGTAAGGGAGACATGGAGGTGAAGGGGGTGTGGTAGGCAGGCTGAGTGTGTGACATGGACGAATTTATTTGAATTTTGTGAAAATCCGAATTCGGATCCGGAAACGGGAATTGTTAATTTTTTCAACTGATTCTTCACCATGGAGCGATTGGTCGAAAAATGACATATAGAATAGTACAGTATTTCAAAACATTGTGGACGGATGCGGATGAAACTTGGTGGACAGGTTGGGTTTGTGACGAGGACAAATAGATTAGATTTTGGTGAAGATCCGGATTAGGATCCAGAAACAATAATTATTTGATTTTAATAATCGTTTAATCCACCATTGAGTGATTGGGCTAAAAACGATATATAGCATGTTATCTCAAAAAGCTGTGCACGTTCTATAACTAAACTTGGTGGATGAGTTGGTTAGGCAACAATAAGAAGCCGATTCGATTTGGTAAAGGTTCGAATCCAGATCCGGTTTATCAGTGGGATACAAAAGAAACTATTCAACCTGGCAGAGGTATGCTCCATACTGAGTGCCTTTCTAGTCTGTTACATGATCGTTGTGCAAGATGACATTGGACAATGGACAATCATATGCATATTTTTCTTTCACGTAGCAATTAATCCAAGCCACATTACTTTTTTCCTCTGGCTCTGTGTTAATTCCTGATACGCAGTGTTTAGATTTGTTGTAAAATATTGTCATTTTACATGACATTTTGCATTTTTGAGCTAAATTTTGTCAAGTGAAAAAAAATAGAAGACAAATACATTGACTTGAATAAGGCTTGGTGGTAGATATTTTAACCACAAGTGAATCCCCTCTAAAAAAAATTCTGGATCCACCCCTGTAGCGATTAAAAAAAGAAAATCCCACTTTTTGCCTAAAACACCCCATGAGACTTGATGAACCTCTGGAAGTTTGATGAAGATATGTTTGGCCATAGCGGAAAAATATCGTCACAACACACCAACACACACCAACACACACACACACACACACACACACACACACACACACACACACACACACACACACACACACACACACACACACACACACACACACACACACACACACTGCTCCGTCGGCTCAGTCGCGAATATTGCTCGTCATCCTTTGTGTTTGATCATTTGACAGTGCCTTCATAATAATTTTATCGTCAACATTTTGATGGTTAAATGGTTAATTGTAAACGTGAGCCTGCCTTCTTCTCGATCATTGTTGGTGGGAAAAGTCCCGCTAGCGTAGAATAACCAATGAATCACGGCAAGAACTAAGATCACGTGATCATTCACACCCACAGTTTCAAATGCTGCCCAACAAGAACGCTCGATGATTTTGGGTCAATTATTGCCAGCACGGCAGTAGTCCACCCAAGACCCCCATCACATTACGGATCCTTTCCTACTTTATTTGCCATGTCTTAGCGGAAAACATGTTGATGTTGAAACACAAGTATGACAGCAACAATTTTCTCCAAGGAAACTCAGTGAAATAGACCCTCACCTCTTCCTCCTTCCAAGAGCTCCTTGATGGAGGTTGTGGTGCTTGTTTCGGAATGACATGGCTTGCTTGTGCTGCAATACAGGCAATCAACTTTACAAGCTCAGTTCAAAAAGCCAAAAAAATAAATAATAAATGTGCAGAAATAAAGAGTATATCTGGTATCAAGTTTTCTGAAATGTACATCTCTAATTGCCACCCAAATGACAAAACAGTTATATCTGTTTCAATATGAAACCCAGAACCAGACAAGTTTACAGCTGAGCACCAAACAAACTCAACCTCAAACATGCTGATTCTTTACTGTTGTTTAAGGCTCATCACTGCTGTTACAAAACTTACAAACACCTTCATTTGTGTGTTTGTATGTATATACGTGATACAAGATCAGGGTGGTTGGGATAGTACATTGCTTTAAAGAAAAAGGCGCATCCAACGAAAAAGTTAACGAGATTTACCATGCTGGCCTAGTAATAAATGAAGTGAGGACAAAGCAAAAGCGACCGGATAGGGTCTTGCAAATCTGATATCCTTAGGACTCTAAATTGTTGAGGGCATGGACAACTTGTTCGGGGCTTATGTGGGCATCAGGCAATCATTTATCGAACCCAGATCGATGTGACATGAAATAGCCATAAAATCGGTGCAGGTTAGTGGAACATGGAATCCTCATTCTGAACCTCAAAACCAAGTGAAAAGAAAGCATTAGAACCTTCAGCATAAAAAGTAAAGGTTGCCTCATAATACCAGCACAAAAAGAGAGTGTTGAGTTGCAGTATATCTTTAGCCTGACGAAGCAGCAGATTCCACTGCTCACCATCCAGAGAGACAGCCTCCCATGGGTCAACAGCATTCTCTTCCTCCTCCAAATAAATAAAACAGAAAAAAACCTCAAAATGATAGCATAAATGAAGAAGCTTTAATGAAAAAATCACTCAGAGCGTCACTTGGCAAAACAGAACAAAGTAGAATGGCACTCAGTAGAGAATCCTTTTGACCTCAAAAATAATTGGTGGTTCAACTCAGTGACCTGATATGCAAATCGTCTTCAAATTTTAAGTTAATTGGATGAAAACTGACAATTTTAGAAATTTGGCCTATGTTGACCTCAAAAATAATTGGTGGTTGAATTCAGTGACCTGATATGCAAATCGTCTTCAAATTTTAAGTTAATTGGATGAAAACTGACAATTTAAGAAATTTGGCCTATGTTGACCTTTTTCCTATGTTGAGCTCAAAAATAGTTGGTGGCTGGTTTCAATAAGCCGATATGCAAATCATATTCAGTTTTCAAGTCAATCCGATGAAAATTGAGGATTTTAGAAATTTGAAATTGTTGACATTTGGCCTATGTTGACCTTTTGGCCTATGCTGATCTCAAAAATAGTTGGTGGTTGAATTCAGTTAGCCGATATGAAAATCCTATTCAAATTTCAAGTCAATCGGATGAAAATTAAGGATGTTAGAAATTTGAGACAATTGTTTGACCCTTGACCGATGCTGATCTTTTGACCTATTCTGATCTCAAAAATAGTTGGTGGTTGAATTTAGTTTGCTGATATGTAAATCATATTCAAATTTCAAGTCAATCGGATGAAAATTGAGGATTTTTTTTTTTTTTTGTATACAAGATCGAGGCTCGTGAAAGAGCTAACATTAATCACACAGAAAGACAAACCGACACATAAAACATATAACATGAGGAGCGGTAGACAAGATGGGGTGAGAGGGGGAGGAACACAAACACAACATCTGAGAGCAGGGACATCGAGAGATCTGTGGGAAGGAGAGGGAATTTGGGGGAGGAGGCATGGGAAGGGGGGTGGGGGTGGGAGAGTTATAAAACACATGGACACTGCTAGGACTTCCAGGAAAGAAGTTGGAATTTCAAACAAGGTGGATCTGGGGTGAATTAGTGGGGGTAGAAAAGATCAAGGTTTTGGATGGGGAAAGATAAGAGATGGTGGTGAACAGCTGTTTTAAAGACCTGAAGGGAGGAGTGGGATTGAAGGGAGTGTGAGAGTTTGTTCCAGAGGCGGGAGAAAAGAGGATTGAAAGAGTGAAGGTGAGCAGAGAGCCGAGATTTCGGCAGTTTAACCATCAGAGGGTTGCTGGCAGATCTTGTGTGACCTGTAGGAATATTTGGGGGACAAAGCACAGAGAGCTGGGGGAGCAAGGCCGGAGATGAGTCGGTAGAAGACAGAAAGACCACCTACCTGTCTGCGGTGAGTGAGTGAAAGGCCCTCGGAGATAGCTTCATCACGGGAGATTCCAATGATTCTGAAAGCTTTGGTTTCAACAGCGTGAAGCCGAGCTAGGTGTGAGGCAGGAGCACCGGCCCATAGGGGAGAACAGTATTCCATTGAGCTGCGGATGAAAGCCTTGTATGTGGTGAGGAGCTCAGGTGTGCCGAGGAAGGACTTCGCACGACGGAGGATGCCCAGTCGGCGACTGGCTTTGGAGGCCAGCTTGGAAATGTGGTTTTCCCAAGAAAGACCATGGCAGATAGTGAGACCCAAAAGCTTGAGCGACAGAACTTCTTGGAGAGGATTGTTGAGAAAGTAGATGGGAGGGTTGTCCAGTCGATCTTTTCGGAAAGACATAGTAAGAGTGTGAGATTTGTCAGGATTGAAAGACATGTTCCACTTGTTTGACCAGTCTGTGATTTTGTCCAGGTCTTCAGAGAGTGAGGAGGTTGCAGACTGCCGATCTGAGGGATGAGGAATGGAGCGGCAGAGAGTGGAGTCATCAGCAAAGAGATAGAGAGGATTTTCCAGAGAGTCGGAGAGATCATTGATAAAGACCAGAAAAAGCACAGGGCCCAGAACACTGCCTTGGGGAACTCCAGCCTGAACAGGAACGGGAGATGAGAGAAATCCAATCAGGGCCACACGTTGTCTATGACCAGAGGATTTTAGAAATTCGAAAAAAGTGGCTGACCTTTGGCCTATGTTGACCTTTTGACTTCAAAAATAAATAGGATTCTGTTGGACCAGCAACTGCACCATTTGGTGAAGTTTCGTGAAGATCGGTTTAAAATTGCGAGCGGACAGACAAACACGCAAACACAAACCGGAGTGATCAACAAACTTGTCAAAAATTATTTTTTTTGCCAAGTAACAAACTCTTAAAACAATCATGTCTCAATAAAGTACAAAATACGTGAAAATGTCAGTCTCCAAACTCACTCTTCTCTTTCTTTTCCAGGATGTGAGTTATGAACACTGCACTTAATCAACCCAACCTCTAACTTTTCCCTTCTTTACTTTTAACTCCTCCAGAACAAAAGGAACAGTATAAAATGGAGGGGAGAGATACTAGGACTAAGGGGAACACACCGACTGAAGGGTTAAAGGACAAAGCTTGTGGAAGGGTTGAGCTTGTGACAGTACACATCATCATATATGAGACACATGTCAGATGATGCATTGACTTACACTGTGTCGTGTTGAGTAACGCCATGGTGTGCTTCTTTTTTTTAACCAATAACGTTAAAAACCTCAGTTTGAAATATGTTAATGGTTTTCTGCATGACGTTTACCTCTTCCTTACCAATACAAGCATATCTCACCTGCAATCTCTTAAGTTGTTATGGAGGTATCACAGTGAGGTGTGCTGTGCATTCCTTCATGTCATATAAAGAGGCAGCAAGTTCATGTTATGCCTTTGAGATCATGCAGAAGACCAGATCTCTTAGCTTGATCATAAGCTGGACAAAAATCAAATTGTAATCCTTTTAAAAGTGAACCACCTGGCAATCAGCCTGGTGTTGGCTTAACGGTTAAGGTGGCTGGCTTGAGATATTTGGGTCCTGAGTTTGAGCCCCTGTGATGCCATTGAATTAATACCAGGTGGGCTGACTCAGCTTATCATCCTTCCAGCAAAATGCGGCAAAATTCCAGTCGGCAACATGAGTACCAGCTGACTGGGAATGGGGGACATTACATCAGCTGCACAGCAGTGCCCCCAGGAAATGATGCAGTCAAGCAGCTACAGGCTGCATACGAAAAACCATCACCTATCTCAGTTCGGTCATTAGAGAAATTTGCAAATCTTGTCGGTAATATTTTCAGATGGATAGTTCTCACTTCTACTTCATATGCTATCCCTTGATGGTCCTATGTGAGCAAACAGGAATATCAGTAGAAAAGCTAGAGTGAAAAGTCTATCAAAATCCATTGTGCTCCATGTTGATTTATGGAGCTGATACTTCAACTTCAACATCTAACTCTCAAAACCTACCTTGGTATTTTCAATACTTACTCATGGAGTAAAAGTCCCCGCTCCCCCAACCCAACCTCCTTCCAAATTTCTACTTTTTCCTTCCCGAGAGTTATTTGTCTAAGTCCACCTCTATTTTGTTCTTCAACCCTGCTGTTGCTGTTTCTCCCTCTCTTTACTGTTCCTTTTGTTTGCTGCATCCTGATCCGTTCAGTGTCCTCGTTCTTCCACGAGCCTCGACACTGTATGCCTTTGAGCCATCAAAAAAACCACTGGAATGAAAGTTCACAACACGAACAATTAAATCTGCAGACAAATGAGCACCCTCCCATATCCAGCTATTTATACATACATCATTATCCCAAAACGTTAACTTAGTTTTATTTGGCATGTTGCCAGGGACAAAAGGCCTCAGGATGCCAAGCAAAACCTGCAAGCCAGAGTCCCTTGAAATGTGAATGTCCTCGTGCCTGACCATAGCTCAAATGGAGTGACTTCCTCTTCAAAGAGATTAACATTTCTAAGTTAACAAAGTGATTAACCATCATTTTTTCCCCATGGAGAGTTCTTTACAATGAGCTATGGCTCAATTTTTTCTATGCAGCGCTTTCTGAGATATAGAGGTGCAAAGTTTTTCGTTTTTTCCAAGATGGCGCCCGTACCACGTGACCTATGACATCATAATTATCATTAAACTGGAGAGGTTCCAGGGAACCTGAACTCAACTGGTCTATATCAATATGGTTAGAATATGCATAATAGAACCACAAACTATATAGTTTATATGTGCTAAAAATATATGACAAAAATTGATTTTTCAATATGGACGCCATGCCGCACCCATTTTTGGACGTGCAACGCCCAAATGCAATCCCAAACTAGTTTATGTCTTAAAGATGCTGCTTAACAAGTTTCATCAAATTTAATCAATATTTGTGACTTTTAGAGCGTAGACGTCAAATTGTTTACAGATGACAGACAGACAGACAAACAGACGACGGACACTGGGTGTCGACAAAAACTCAGCTGGACATAGTCCAGTTGAGTTAAAAATTATACAAGTGGAGGTGCACCTGTGGTGAAAACTTCCTGTCAATCGGACCAACGGTTGCAGAGAAAATCATATTTATTCTGTGCGGACAAACAAACAAACAGACAGACAAACTCAAATGCAGACAAATGCAGACAGACAAAAGATGTGCTCAAAAAGCCGGCAACCTTTCGACATGCAATGCCTCCATTAGGGTGGTACCTTCATCGACTCACCAGAGTGGTGGTGTGGCTGTTGGCCAAGCTCTGAGCAGCAACACACCCTGCTTGAGCAGCAAGGTAAACTGCTCCAACAGCATGGGATTGCTGGCATCCACCTCGTAGCTGCTCCCAAAATGGAAGCACTGCTTGTGGATCTTGATCTTTGCTTTCAAAGCCTGGCCATAAATATGCACATTTTTAGACGCATGCAAACATCACCTATATAATTTGAGACCATGACAACAGGAGTGTGTACTCCTTGGCATCACACAGTTGCAAGAGATATTTATGGAACAAAGCCACCGGTGTTATGATGCAATGAAACGATGTACCTTTGGCATAAAATTATCCCAATTATTTTTTGAGAAGAGAAGGGAGTGGAGCAGACAGATGGTAAATTCTAAAAAGGGCTATTTTCACTTTTAAAAGCTATTTTCATATCAGATAGTCAAGGCTCATGGAAGAGCTAGAACTTGGAATGGATCAGGGCACAAGAGAGCAAAAAAAAAAAAACAGTATAAAGACCGGGGAGTGAGGGTGGGGGAGTTGGCAAGGGGGGGGGGGGGGGAGTTGGGGAGAGCAGGGATTGTTGGGGTTAGAAAAGATCATAGTTTTCGATGATGACTGAAATTGTGGTGAACAGCTGTCTTGAAGATCTGGAGGGAAGAATGAGATTGAAGAGAATGTAGAAGTTGGTTCCACAGGTGGGGAAAAAAGAGAAAGGAATGAGTGGAGGTGAGCAATGATTCTGGATTTTTGGAGTTTCACCAGAAGGGAGAGAGAGCAGTGCCCCCATCCACCTGTCATCCTTAGCGCCGTTTCAGTACAATTGATAATTAATGGGTGATTGAATTGGTATAATTATAATCCTGATGAGTGTGTTTAGCCATGCTCATTAAATCTCGAAGTATCGATATACCACTCAGAATGTTTCATGCTAAATATAGCCATAAGGCAGCCACATCTGAGGCAAATGATCTTGGTGTGTTCGATTCCCACCCAGCGTTTGTTGCGGTTTCACACCAACCTTGCATTCTGCTCAGCAATGACAGGAAGTGGAAAAGTTGGCAGGTCATGGATGGGTTTTCAAGGATGTCCTTTTCCCTGGAAAGCCATATGAGCAAAAGTAAGCCCTGCAAGGACAAAATGCTTCTTATAAAAAAATCAATATTTCATTCATTGGAGTTTGGTAGATTAAATAGATAATTGTAAATGATTAGGTGAAATAATTTACAACTGTGTCTGTGTGCATCGCCAGTGTTTACAACATTGGAATTACCATTCTCTGCAACCAGAAATAATTAAATCAATCAAAGACTACAACGGCCGAAATGCCTCCACCCACATTATTACATCATTATAATACCTGTACCAAGTTTGAATTAGATCACTTCAGGCATTCTCAAGTTATAGACTTATTACAGACACTGACCTTTGACCTATTGACCCCAAAATTTAATCACTTAATCTGTACATCATTCTATATAACTGGACTAAATTTGGTCAGAATCCCATCACTGGTTCACAAGTTATCACGGTAACAGGATTTTTTTTACCTAACATGGACAGACGGACAGACAACCTGAAAACATAATGCCTCCGGCGACTTCATCAACGGAGGAGTAAATGTTTGAAACAAATGGGTGCCAGTCACCATCATGTGTTAGTCACCAGTACATCACAGACTGTAAAATTTAGTTTGGAGTTTTGGATCATCCTGGCTTGTGAAATGCAGTTAACGCACAAATCCATTTAATTCTTCTGAAAGTTGAGAGCATCTTACCGCCAGCTGTTCAGGGTCACACCTCGACGTCTCTAAAGCACTGCAAGTTTCAGGAACCGAGACATCCCCACACAGGCCACGCCAGAAGAAAAGGTGACCTGTAAAGAAACAATAAAAATACTGCCTCATGTTACTTTACAATACATTTACATTTGAATTACTTTACAATAACGCAAATATAAATTAAAAACGGAGGATGGATAATAGTTGGCCTGGTCTTCTGCTTACAATCACAACGAAGCATGTGTGCACATTACACAAACAGTTTCGATAAAACTTTTGAAGGGATAATCCAGTTTGTAGATGCGATTGTCCCATCATGTCAGAAGCTTTCATTTGCTTAATTGTAGAATTATTTAGAGTGTGAATGTAACCAGTACAGATCATTCTTAAGAGCCATGTTTCATCTTTCACACAAGATGAAGTCTATTACCTCATACACGCAAAGCAAAAAGCAGGTTAAGAAATAGGTTCATGTCCGTCCGTCTGTCTGTCTGACCAGTTTATGCCTGGTTGTCAAATAAAATTGAAAATCATTCCAAACAGGAAACTTGGTTTTCAACGACGTCATGAAGAAGATATGCAAGTACAGGGTGCCCCAACACCTTGCCCCCCCCCCCCCCCCCCCCGCCCAGCTCGACTGGGTCGCCACTGTACAATGGCGTGCATATAGCGGGAAGGATCATTCATTTGACATCTCAAATACCAAATTTCATAATGATCTAATGAGCCTTTCTTGTTCTGTTGCAGATTTTGTGAAGTGATGTCGTGGTCGGGTGATTCCGAGAAGAAAAGGTGGATATGCCGCATCATGGCTATCGCGTTCCGAGTCGCCAGGGATCAGACGCCGGGAACCATATCCCGATCCTGGGTTGCCAAGTACCTGAACAGGTCTGAGGACTTCGTCAAATGCAATTGGAACCGTGATCCCTTCGATTGCGAGATGGACAGCCGACCCGAACAGACAGCACAATGTTTGTCTCAGGAAAGCAGGGATATCATCATTGAGTCGCTTGCCAAGGAGAAGAAAAGCATTCGAGGGCTCCAAAAGGAGATTGAACGGGTTCGAGGGAAGAAGAAGAGCTTATCAAGTATCCACAGGTTCCTTCAGTCCATTGGCGCAAAGGCTTTTCACCAAATTCCAGCACCGAAGCTGACGGAGAAGAACTTCGAGGATCGAATGTGGTTTTGTGAGTTTTTGGGAGAGTGGACCTCTGATGATTTTCTTTTCCTGGCCCCTTCTGATGAATTTTTCATTTATGAGGCTCGACATCCCAACTTCCAGAACGACAGAATTTGGGCTCTTCACAATGATGACATTCCACAAGAACTCAAGATTCGAGAGAAATCGAAGACAGCACGGTGCGTTGGCGTCTTCTTGATGTTCACAGCGAAAAGGCTGATGTGGGTCATCAAAGAGCAAGGACAATCATGGGACGGCAAATACTTCCGAGACGTTGTGCTGACCCGCCATGTTATTCCGTTCTTACGGAACCCAGAAAATGTCCTCAGCATCAAGGAGACCACGTTTCTGCACGACCGAGCCCCGTGCATGAGCGCACTTGCGACCCAGAATCTTCTGAAGGCGAACAAGGTCGATTTTTTCGGAAACGATGAGTGGCCGGGAGCATCGCCTGACCTCAACGCCTGTGAACATTTGGGGGAGATACTCAAGGACAGAGTTGAACAACGCCTCCAGAACACCAGGGAAGAGCTTCTCACTGCTTTGACTAACGTCCTCGAAGAAATGGAGTTCGATCGTGACTTGTTTGTGTCTCTCTTGGAATCCTACCCCGTGCGTTTGGAGGCAGTTCGGTCGGCGGGCGGTGGGCACACCAAATATTGAAGCAAAGCTTTGAAACTGTGCACATAAGATGTCGAATAATAAAGCTTTTTTCCCCCTATTCGTGGTTTCTCCCTACCTCTCCTATGTTGGGCTGGGCAGGGGGGGGCTAAGGTGTTGGGACACCCTGTACAACAGGCATGAAGAACTACTGTAACGTGTAAGATAGGGTGATGTAATAGGCACTGGAGAAAACGGCGATAAAACATGGAATTAATTAATATGTCTTTAAACCTCTTTAAACCTTTCAATTAAATAATATACTTGAAGACTGCAGAACACAAATCGCATTCATAATTCTTCCAAGAACCATGCCTGTGTGTGTGTATATATATATCTGTGCAATGTCTGTGTTGTTGTCACTGAACTACTCCCTCAAACGTTTGTGAAATCGTAGCAAAATTCTGGTATGCACCTATCTCTCCCGTGTATATGTATTAAGCGTGTTTATTTTGAATTTTTTTTTTTTTTTTTTTTTTTTAAACAAAAACATTTCAACTTAAATCTTCAACTTCAATTGTTTATAAAATATAATATCACAAACACTACAAATAAATTTGTACAAAATAATTGTTTGTATTATGATTGGTGTAAATCATGACAACACAGCAACTCAGGTACAGTCATTATCCTCAGCTCAAACAAGCCCGTACCTGTGTAACGACGCGTGGTGAGGAGCGTGGTGAGACGAGCGTAGCGAGCCGAGACAATCTCGTATATATACATATTATTTATTTATATATATATATATATATATATATATATATATATATATATATATATATATATATATATATACATATACACATATATATATATATATATATATATATATATATATATATATATATATATATATATATATATATATACACATATATATATATATATATATATGTCAGCCATTGGGGTTTAAACCCCATGACTCAATTGAGTATAACATCTGAAATTATATATCGTGCTTCTGAAAACTGATTTGAACTCAGCTGCAGGCAGAGGTGAGTGGACAAAATGTGGTTTCGAGGCTCGACGTGCAGGGTGGATCCTTAGCCCAGTAAGCAAGTCCTTGAATGTATGTGCCAAACAGTAGATAATATGGTCGCGACCCACGTACAGAGAAAACATGTCGCTAAACGCCTTCTTCGCAAAGGGAATAATTAATTATATATCTTTGTAGTTTCTAGTATGTCTCCTAAAAACAAAGACGTAACCAACCTCGGGAGAAATATAGACATTACATATCCTTGATTGTTAATGTATTCAGCACGTGTATCCAATCATTCATCTACCATTTAGCCTAGTGTATGAGAATATTTACTTCGGCCTGCGCTCGGGTCTGATATGTTTAGATAAAGAGCCAAAAAAGCTCAGCCCATCCAATGCTTACATCTGTTTGTCTAAGTTTGGCCTTCTGTAGGAAGGGACAATGGGAGGTGTTGTCGTTATGGCCCAGGGTTTGCTATGTCTTTAGCGCAGATTCTTGTCTGATATTTTGCTATAAATGAAATAACTTTTTGCTTATTTTTTAGCGAGTGTCTTGAGAAATTGCCCGCTGCGTGTTAGGCGGTGCATTCTTGAGCCTCGCTCCACACTGTGTGTTTGTAATCGATCCCATTAAACATTGCTGCTCTGATTCTTCTTCTTCTTCCTTCCCTTGAGGTCTTCGACCGACAATTTTGGTGTCAGGAGTGGGATCATCCAAGTGTGCAGACGAGGTGGACCCTCACGTTCCAGGTCGGGGAGGAGGCCTGCCGGCACCTAATTTGGGTAAGCAATTTTTGCACATCGAAATTGAAGCCTCCTGCCTTGCTTTGGACGTGTGGACCTCTGTCGGCTGTACCACCTGGCTTGCATTCCGAACCATATTTAGTTTAAACCAGAGCAGCAGTGGGTAATGAATCGATTATACAGGGCGCCCGAGATAAGGAGGGATATCCCTCAGGTAAGCTTCCTGCGTGGGAAGCAGGTAGACCCATATGTGGGTGATAGATAATAGGTGTTAAGTTACTCCGGCGTGAGAACTGCGTTTAAGGTTAGGGATCGGGGGGCGACCCGATCTTAGGACTACCAGGAGGGACTAGCCCAAGAAAGGTAGGACGATGAGTATTTTAAGTTAAGCTACGCACTGAATGTGTTAGAGTGAGCACAGGTATTTGTGTATAAGGGAATGAATGATCTGTCATTGCAGCGTGTATTTGTGTTTATGGTGTGAGTCATTGAAGTGTGTCATGGATTGACAAGGGGTTCCCCAAATTGCCTACGGGCGTTGGGCAATCCGGATGAGTAAAATTGGGAGTGAAAGTCAAAAATGATAGGCTGACAGTCCGACTGGGTGTTTATTCAACGGCATGGCCGGGGCTTGTATTTGGCCGACTTGGGATGGCAGAATGCGTTGAATGAAGGCAAGAATGACATGTGATGCTGACATGAGTCCAATCGGAAGGATGGATGGTTATGATTTCACCCGGTCTGTTTATCTGTCTGTCTGTCTATCTGTGAATGGAAATTGAACTGGACTTCGACAGAAGGCAGGTGGGTGATCACCTGCTGTGAATTGTGGTGGAACATTTGTGACGTCCCCTAATACGAGGGGACGAATTGGTTTGTAAATGTGTTGAGCAGGTACTTTCTCTGTAGGTAGCTAAATTCTACCTGGGATAAGTTCAGGTGGAGAGGGGAGTTGTCTCTGATGCCTTGCTCCACGGGGCAGGAATATTGTTGTCAAGTCTCATGTAACCTTGGTTAACGTATATCTACGGACAAGAGCTGCACTTTATTTTAGTAAGTGACTGGGAAAGTTTGTTTTAAAAGGTGCCAGCGGAGTTGTTTAGAGTTATGGAGGTCACAACTCGCTGGAACCTCTTTATTTATGTTTGGCTGACTTACATTGGCTAGAGTATGAGAAAAGGGGGACTGAAAATGCTTTGATTTTTTCGTGGATTGCCCATTGGGCATGTTTAGGATTTAATAGAGTGGTGGAGTTCTGTGAAATATAATGACGTTGTCTTATGGACACTTTGTGAGTGGCTAGACACGTGCCTGAAAAGGGAAATTGTATTCATAACTCATGTGGGTTGTGTCTGAAGAAAAGGTTTAAAAGGAAGTGAGAAGAAGGTCATGGAAAGTGCGAAGATGATAAAGGAAAGTCGAATTAGATGGATCATTTGTCAATGACAGGTGACTGCAGGAATTGATGAGAAAGTGGAGGAAAAGGTTATAAAAGTTGATGGAAAAGACAAGAAATAAAAAAAAGTGGTTAGTTATGGACTGTTGTTTTGTGATAAGAAGGTGATTGGGGGCTGGTGAAGATTGGATCACGGCTCTGCAGACCAAGTGAACAGAACTCCACCAGGTATATGGGAATCACATCAATTAAATTATTGCTCAAAGGGAGGCTCGTTATTTTTCAGATAATTTTTTCCAGTGGGTTTATACTGGTGTGAAATTCGCGTATCTAGGAAGGAAGGGAAAAAATGTCCAGGTATTGATAGGATAACAGTGAAATTTTGAAGTGAAATGAGGGATAACAGTGAAGTGTTAGTGTGTTTGTTGCGATTTTTGGGAATGGCAGGGTACTGTCGTACATGGATAATTGACTATGCGTTACTAGCAAAACCTCTATATGAGGCGACGAAAAACGACCAGCCACGGATGGTGAACTGGACGGACAGTCGAATACGCTGCTACGAAGGACTCAAACGAGCCCTGATAATGGCCCCAACCTTAGGCCTTCCCGATTATAAAAAGGCCTTCACACTTTTCACCCATGCAGTAGGGGGATTCGCACGATCCGTGTTAACTCAGACTCATGGAGATAGGGAACGTCCAGTAGCCTATTTCAGCAAAAAGCTTGATGCGGTAGAACAAGGCTTTCCGCTGTGTTTACAAGCCGTGGCGGCTGCCCGATACGCAGTTGAGCGGACGGCCGACATAGTAATGGGACATGCTGTCCTTTTACAGGTACCGCATTGCGTCCATACACTACTACAACAGCGAAACACACAGCATCTCACAGCCACTCGACTGATGCAATACGAAACGGCATTAATTATGGCACCCAACGTGACGGTGATGCGGTGTACCGTTCTTAACCCAGCGACACTTTTGCCAACAAAGGAGGAGGGAATCCCGCACGTTTGCACGGACGTGGTCCAATTAATATCAACAGTAAAGCCTGACTTACAGGACACTCCGCTACAGGAAGCCGATCACACCTATTACGTCGATGGTTCAGCCAAACGGGCTTGGGACGGATCCCTGTTATCTGGGTACGCAGTATGCTCGGATACGGAGACGGTCGAAAGCGGCCGCCTCCCGCCCACCTGGTCAGCACAACAAGCTGAACTGTACGCACTCACGAGAGCGTGCGAAGTAAGCGAGGAAAAAGCAGTGACAATTTATACAGACTCGGCATACGCACACGGAGTGGTCCACGACAAAGGGGCCATATGGAAAATGAGAGGGTTCCTCACTTCAGCGGGAGCACTCATTAAAAATGGGGACTTAGTGCGAAATCTGCTTCATAGTATTATGCTTCCACGTGAAATAGCTGTAGTTAAATGCCGAGGTCACCAGCGTACAGACGACGCTGTGGCCCGTGGAAACGCCCGAGCCGACGAAGACGAAGCAGCAGCACTAGCGGCAAACCAACAGGTTGGGTATAATATGCCAGTAGTTACGCGCAAACAGGGCGCTAAAGCGACTGCCCAGACAGACGTTCCGACATCCGCACCTACAGAGTTCGATGTAATACAATTACAAGCCGCGGCCTCAAACGTAGAACATCAAGATTGGATTAAATTGGGAGCTCAGCGCCCCGCAGAAGGACAAATGTGGACGATTAATGACAAACCCGTGGCACCGCGAGCTTTATTGCCATGGTTGGCACGCATGGCGCATCAAAATGGCCATGTGTGCCATAGGGGGGTGATGAGGCAGGTCACTTCCACCTGGGCAGCACCAGGCCTTTCGACTGTGGTTACCATGGTCTGTTGCTCGTGTGCTATATGTCAACGGCATAATAGGGGGGCACCCCCCAGACGCCGCCACAACGTGGGTCACCCGGCTCCCGTCGGGCCGTTCTGTCATATCCAGTTCGTTTTTTTTTTCAATTTACCGCCTTGTATGTCCTTTAAGCATGTATTGGTAGTGGATATGGCAGCCCTTGAATTACCTATCATGGATGACATGTTTCTAAAGTTTTGCATAGGTTTGTCCCATGTGGCACGCAGCATACATGAACGGAAGCATTTCACCCGTAAGACTGCGCTCGAACCAAGGTGGACGGGGCCATACCAAGTTCTTCTGATCACACCAACAGCGGTGTTTTGTGAGGGCAAGTCGTCCTGGGTACATGCCACACATTGTAAGTTGGCCATACCCACAAACACAGACACCTCAAACGCACCACCACAGATCGAGGATGCTGCACCACCGCCTGTTATGGGTGGCAATCACACTTAGTTTAATATACTGCTTTGCCAGCACTGGGGACACGAGGGCATGGGCGAACACGGAGACATATGCATATGGCGACCAAACCGTTAAGGTCTACCGGCAGAGAGTTATCTGGGGTCAAAGGATAAATATACCCTGCTGCCATGTAAAGGAAGACGTATGGACACGGATAATGTGGAGGGCGTTGTACACAGACTCACATGGAAGGAAGACAGGTTTTGCTGCCCTCAGTCGTCTGAAGCAAGCGCCACGACAAGGCAGCGCACCAATAGTAAACATGGCCAGGCCAGGTTACAAATGGGGAAAGGACTCGAACAATTTAACCACGCATGTATTACTGAACAGCGGCACTACTCTGATACTACAATGTGAATTCATGACGTCACAAACCCCCTACGACTATAGGCCACCATGCATCTCATACATATTAATTCCGCACCGATGGATCGAAAGCAGGAAAAAGCCAAAGGAAAATACGTATTGGACAGTGACCCGTGCAATGGCGAAGGTACAGAACCGATCACGTTGTTGGATGTGCATGCATTTTCCCCACACCAGTACGACAGGGATAGAAATGGTAGTGCTGCCCCTGTCCCTACGAGATATGTGCTCAGGACCCTTGCGTACCCCATGTCTGACCACAACCTTGGAACTGATAGGCCCAAAATCCCCAGCAGTGTGTTCCCGGGAGTTTCGATATACCCCACCCATTAAGCAGGCTTTGTTAGACAAACCACCTGATCCAGTCTGGGTGACAAAGCAAAAGGGACGGGTGTGTCTTATAGGAAAGGGACACGTTCAGATGGGAACCTCGGAATGTACCCATACCCTGCCATCCGATACCAGAGGGAGAGAAAAGGGAGGCCCCCTTGTAATAACCATAGATGACCAGGCCCAGCATAACGTAACCAAGCTAACCATATCTTGGGGAGCACCAAGCGCCACCCGCGTTGAGATCAGTAAATGCATGGCCTCGGCCCTTATCCCACCCCATGGAGTAATGTTTATTTGCGGAAATAAAGCATATCCATACTTACCCGACCAGTGGGGAGGGACTTGTTATCTGGGATCCATTTTTCCCAAGGTAAATTTGGTAAATCATGTATTATTAGATGTAGGGAAGATGATTAAAAGGAAGGTATTTTCGGAAATTGGTGAAGGTAAATATGGCATTCGAATTTCCAGACACGACACAGGAAATGCGGCTATGAATAAGCCAACCATCTGAGAGATAAGGTAACTAAATGCCAATTGGTGGGACGGGGGGCTAGGAATTTGACCATGGTGTGTGTAAGAAAGTATTTTACAGGATGGAAAGTGAAGAAGCCGCCGACAACGACTATGGTTCTGACCACAAAGGCCGTCGACCTGAATGGGTCCTTCAACAAGGCAGTTGTGACCAGCGCTCCAGAAAATTGTATTGAATTTTGTGATGACTGTGATACTTGTGTTGATCCCATGTGGGAACTGGCTGCTGCCTGTATTTATGTTTGTGATGACTGTGATACTTGTGTGGCAAGAGGAGGTGGCTTTAGGGATCTATGATTCCTGGCTTGAAATCGATGAACCTATTGATGCTTGGGATTCTGATAATGATTATGATTTTAGTTGGGATGATTATACCTGTGATTTAGAAAGTGTAGGTTCTTTTAAAGGTTATTGCTATTATGCCAGCAGTAAGGAGCGGATGGCAAACATGTATCCGGAAGAACCACCCTCACCACCACTTACACCACCGAGCAATCACATGTACAAGGCTTGATGGCATTGGACGTCGATTGTTTGCCCTAATTCGCGAGGACCACGCCTGCGAGGACCACGCCGGAACGAGGGTGGATTCGGAATCTGGCCGGGCGGCAGCAATCTCTTACCCAGGCGTCGTCGTCGCGAATTATGGCTAACAATTCATACGTTGAATGTTAGACGGCCAGTTAGGGCCGATATCTTTCTTGAGCATGCGTGACGCTATGTCGTGCCTGGCATGTGACTAATTGGGATGCTGACCACTGGGGTATACGGTGTCTTTCCAAGGAGGTGTCTTGTAAAGACAAAGGAAGGAACTGTCAGCCATTGGGGTTTAAACCCCATGACTCAATTGAGTATAACATCTGAAATTATATATCGTGCTTCTGAAAACTGATTTGAACTCAGCTGCAGGCAGAGGTGAGTGGACAAAATGTGGTTTCGAGGCTCGACGTGCAGGGTGGATCCTTAGCCCAGTAAGCAAGTCCTTGAATGTATGTGCCAAACAGTAGATAATATGGTCGCGACCCACGTACAGAGAAAACATGTCGCTAAACGCCTTCTTCGCAAAGGGAATAATTAATTATATATCTTTGTAGTTTCTAGTATGTCTCCTAAAAACAAAGACGTAACCAACCTCGGGAGAAATATAGACATTACATATCCTTGATTGTTAATGTATTCAGCACGTGTATCCAATCATTCATCTACCATTTAGCCTAGTGTATGAGAATATTTACTTCGGCCTGCGCTCGGGTCTGATATGTTTAGATAAAGAGCCAAAAAAGCTCAGCCCATCCAATGCTTACATCTGTTTGTCTAAGTTTGGCCTTCTGTAGGAAGGGACAATGGGAGGTGTTGTCGTTATGGCCCAGGGTTTGCTATGTCTTTAGCGCAGATTCTTGTCTGATATTTTGCTATAAATGAAATGACTTTTTGCTTATTTTTTAGCAAGTGTCTTGAGAAATTGCCCGCTGCGTGTTAGGCGGTGCATTCTTGAGCCTCGCTCCACACTGTGTGTTTGTAATCGATCCCATTAAACATTGCTGCTCTGATTCTTCTTCTTCTTCCTTCCCTTGAGGTCTTCGACCGACATATATACATATATATACAGATATATACATATATATATATATATATATATATATATATATATATATATATATATATATATATATATATATATATATACAGGGTGATTGAAAAGTAACTCCCCATTTTAAAATACTTATAATTTATTTCTTAACTATAATTTTTACAAGAAATGGATATAAGAAGAAAGCGTATAGCATGACGTTTTATTTAAAATTCGATATGGGCACCAGAATTCGCCACCAGCTTCTCAAGCCGCCCGGGAACCGCGTCAACTGATTTCACCAGGAACTCTTGTGGGATGGAAGACATAACTTCTCGTATTCGCCCTTCAAGTTCTTCCAAAGTCGTTGGTTTGGTACAGTGGACTTGCTCTTTTACCCAACCCCAAAGAAAAAAGTCACATGGTGTTAAGTCAGGGCTCCTGGCTGGCCACTCAGACGGACCACGACGACCCATCCATCTCCCAGGGAAGTGGGCATTCAGCCATTCACGAACAACAATAGCAAAATGTGGAGGAGCGCCATCTTGCATGAAAATCAAATCTTCAACATTCTCCGAAGCACTGATTAATTGGCCAGATTTCGTCTTGCAGCATGGTGAGGTACCTTTTGGCATTCATGGTATCGCGAAGAATGAAGGGACCTACAATCCTTTCCGAAGTCATTCCACACCACACCGTTACGTTGGGCCGATATTGCGTTTTTTCAGAAATAACATGAGGATCTTCTCCTGCCCAGTAATAGCAGTTGTGACGGTTCACAAACCCACCGATGTGAAATACCGCTTCATCAGACCAGAGGATATTTTTAAAGAGATCAGACCAATCTTCATACCACTAGCTGGGCATGCTCCTGCAGGGTAAGATGTCCAGCCATGTTTGTAGGGCTTCCGAATTTCAAACAAAAAATAATCTGAAAAAAAACCAACACAGATTAAATTCTCATACATTAAGGAACAAACACTAAAAATTTGAGAAAAATATTACAATAAATAAATAATTTCTAAATATTTTAAAATAGGGAGTTACTTTTCAATCACCCTGTACAGTATATAGTCACGTGAAAAAGTAAGTACACCCCATGTAAAGTTTTGACTTTTTCAACATATTTCAACATACAGCTATTTGATCTTCATTTCAACAATATTGAGAGATAAAGGTGATAAAATATAACAAATATCATGAAACATTTACATTTTGTAGTCCATTGTATAATTTAAATAAACATAAATGCAAATTTCACATGTGGAAAAAGTAAGTACACCCTTGGCTCTAATAGGTGGTATTGCCCCCTTTGGCAGAAACAACCAGAAGTAGGCGTTTCTTATAACTGTCTACCAGTCTCTGACATCGACTGGGAGAAATTTTTGCCCACTCCTCCATGCAGAATTATTTCAGCTGTGCGATGTTTGAGGGGTTTCTTGCATGCACAGCTCATTTCAAATCCCCCCACAACATCATGATGGGATTTCGATCCGGGCTTTGACTTGGCCATTCCAGAACCCTCCATTTCTTTCGTTTCAGCCATTCCTCGGTGGATTTACTGGTATGTTTAGGGTCATTGTCATGTTGTAAGGTCCACCTTCGGTTGAGCTTCAACTTTCCGACAGATGACCTCACATTATCCTCAAGCACCCTCTGGTACAATGAAGAATTCATAGTGGATTCTATGATGGTGAGCTGCCCAGGCCCTGATGCAGCAAAGCTGCCCCAAATCAATATTTCCACCACCATGCTTTACAGTTGGTATCAAGTTCTTGTGGTCAAATGCTGTCTTTGGTTTTTTCCAAACATGTCTTCTGGTACTGTGGCCAAATAGCTCTACCTTTGCCTCATCTGTCCAGAGCACATTGTTCCAGAAGTGTTGGTCTTTGCCGAAGTGTTCATTGGCAAACTTTAGTCTTGCCCTGATGTTCTTTCTGGACAGCAAAGGTTTCCTCCTGGCACACCTCCCATGTAGATCAAATTTGTGCAGCCTCTTTCTAATGGTAGACTCGTGCACTTTGACATCAACAGTGGGAAGAGCTACTTGTAGGTCCCATGATGACATTCTGGGGTCCTTAGAGACTTCTTTCAGCATCTTGCGGTCTGCTCTCGGGCTGAACTTGCTGGGGCAGCCTGGGCTGAACAAGTTGGCAGTTGTTTCGAATCTTCTCCACTTGTAGATGACCTTCCGGACAGTCAAATGATTGATTTCAAATTGTTTGGAGATCTTTTTAAATCCCTTCCCAGACTCGTAGGCATTTATAACCTTCTTTCTGAAGGCCTCAGAGAGCTCTTTTGATCTAGGCATGGTGATGCCGCACACTTCAACAATGAAGAGCAAACCAAACTAAATGTCTGAGGTTTAAATAAGACAGGTTCCTCCAAGATCCTCTCCAACGATGTTCTAATCATTTGCACCTGAGCTGGTGCACCTGATTCTAATTTTAGGTATTAGAAGTAGTGATAAATGTAGGGGTGTACTTACTTTTTCCACATGCGAAATTTGCATTTATGTTTATTTAAATTATACAATGGACTACAAAATGTAAATGTTTCATGATATTTGTTATATTATATCACCTTTATCTCTATATATAAAACACAGTGTGTGTGTGTGTGTGTGTGTGTGTGTGTGTGTGTGTGTGTGTGTGTGTGTGTGTGTGTGTGTGTGTGTGTGTGTGTGTGTGTAATGTTACCGATAGACTCCTAAACGGAGAGGCTTACGTGCTTGATATTTGGCATAGACATGGCCATTGAGCCTGGGACGAACATGGCCGAACTCAAAATATTTGACGATCCATATTTTTTATTCATATTTACCTCAACGCATTTCAGCGCACGGAATCAACGGAATCAGAGCAGGTGGGCGCTGATTCGCTCAGAGCGATCACGTGATGACGCTATGACGCTATGAACACTATGACGCGATGAACGCTATGACGCTATGAACGTTATGACGTTATGACAAAAAAAATCCCTATAACGCTATGAAACGCTATGAACGATATGACGCTATGACGCTATGAACGCTATGAACGATATGAACGATATGACGCTATGACGCTATGAAAAAAAAATCGCTACGACTCTATGAAACGCTATGACGCTATGAACACTATGACGCTATGAAAAAAAAAATCGCTATGACGCTATGAACGCTATGAAAAAAAAAATCGCTCACTTTACCAAGGGGCTCGCTCTCCCCCCGTTCCCCTCCCCTTCCCCCTCTCCTCCCCTCCCCCGCCCGGCAATGCCGGGTACTTCTGCTAGTCTATCAATATTGTTGAAATGAAGATCAAATAGCTGCATGTTGAAATATGTTGAAAAAGTCAAAACTTTACTTGGGGTGTACTTACTTTTTCACGTGACTGTATATTTATATATATATTTATATATAAATATACCGCCGATCATGCAAGCTATTGACTCTCAGAAACTTGTCTTCTGATTCTGTTGTGGCTTTGGGTCTGCCAGGCCTCTTCCTGTCAGAGTTTCCTCCAGTTTCCAATATACTACTTTCTGCAGTGCAATATAGTCCAAATAATGCTTCAGAGGGTGTAATAACAGTCTGTTCCAATACTGCTTTTATACAGACGGGGGGTTTGTAATCAAGTAATCAGGAGAGGTTGGGACACCTGTCGGAATTGTTTGCATCAACTTTCAAAGCTTAATTTACTTACATTGCTGCAGAACAGCTCTAAGTTGCTAACCTATTACTTGTTCCCTTAAGAAGGCCTTTTTTACAATATAACTGTGCAATTTACATTATTTTCCCGTTTTTGTGAACCTAAACTTTTTTTTAACCTCGAGAAGTTTACTGCTTACCTTTGTACCATTTCAGGTTATTCACTGGACATTAAACTGCGTAAATTTCAATAAAAACAGGAAAAATGGAGGTGTTCTAAAACTTTTGACCGGTAGAGTATATATATATATATATATATATATATATATATATATATATATATATATATATATATATATATATATATATATATATATATATATATATGTATATATATATATATGTATATATATATATATATAGCTGCGGTTTTGAGATTGGTACATTGAAGTCATTAAAGGTTAAAGGGTTGCCCCCCATAGTTAGTCACACGAGCAACATATAAGCCCATTTGTAGTATAGTTATGTCTTAGTATGTGTAAGAATAGGCCATTTCCCCTCTTAGTACCTGCATTGTGTAAAGACAGGAGAGTACGCCCTACATTCATTTTGCTCCAACCTCCATTCTACCTCTATGGGCGCAATCCATCCCGCGCCTCATTTGGCTGTCCACTAGTCGAGTAACACGAGGTAGGCCTAAAAAGGTGGGGGCGGCGTTGAGGTCGGGAGCGGCAGAGGCGATGATGGTAAGAGCCACCAGCCAATCAGAGCTTGAGCGGAATGGCGTGAGAGGGCGTGGTGAAGCGCGTCTGGTGAGTTCCAGAAGGTTCGCGGGGCGGGTCTATATAAGCCCATACGAAAAGCCCTCAAAAGGACTCACGTGCACACGGCAGTGGCAGAGGACTTACAAGCAGGACTTGCAGAGAGGGAGCTTGATAAGAGGACTCGCGTGCACACGGCAGTGGCAGAGGACTTGCAAGCAGGACTTGCAGAGGATAAGCGCGCTGTAAAGGAGGACTTGCACCAGTGGCGCAAGAGGACTGTGCCAGAGAATTTGCATCACTCGCCGTTGTTGAACTTTGAACCGTACATGTACGTGGGCGCAGCCAGACGCGCCGGTAACACAGATAGCGCATTTCGGCCACGCGAGTGAACGCGGCCATAACCGCGAGTGAATAACCGCCAGTCGCGCCAAAGTCCGCCCTCTACCGTGCGCCCCGAGATAACCTGATTGTTCAGGCAACACGCTACAAGCTCCTGCCCTTCACCTACTTCCATCTCCACGGGACGTGCCGGGGACCGGAGAGAGCTGCACAAGAGCCATTCCTGGACGCGCTGGAGAACATCATCCTGATGATCAGCAATCCCCGTGTGAGTGTGTGTGAGACGGGACCGTTTGTCCTGGGGTATTAAGAGTAAGACTGTTTAAGGATTTCCCTGTGTCTCTTCGTCCTGAGCTGTAAATACGTGCAATCATAATGAAACATATTTGTTCTTCCTTTTCTTCCAATTCGATCGCCTTTGTGATTTCTCCATTGACTAAGTGTGGTACGAATAAGATTGCTTCAATCGGGTCTAGTAACTAATAAATAGCGCGGATCTCGTGTACGCAAACCGCTCGGTGTATCACCATCACACGTGGTTCGTGCAAGGCTTATTTCCTCGCTTCCATGGCAGCGCTAGTACTTAGGTAACAGCAAATTTGGTCTTGAAACCCTATTTAGCACTGTCCGGAAGGGACGTAATAGGTATCGGGTCGCGCCAGGTCAGTAAAGACAAGGGGATTAATCCCCCCTTGATAAGGGGAGAAGGCCGGCAGCAGATCCACAACAATATATATACAGACTTGGCATTTAATATGGAATTTTTATTTTTTTTCTTGACTTGGGTTTACTTTCTGAACTCGGTATATCAATCTGGTGAGTTTCTTTTACGCTTCGGTGATTTCTTTGTTAAAAGAACCATGTCACTGATTGTCTGTCGCAGCAAGAAGTCAATAACAGGATTATGTCAGAGGTGGCGTGACAAAATGTACGGACAGGTACATTTGACGATTGGCTTCACAATCGGGTATATAAGGGTTGTTGCGTTCTGTATTAGTGGAAAACAACTGCTGCACGTCTACAAAAGTTATTGCCGCTTCCCCTGGAGATGGTCCGTCAACTTGACAATGCTGTTTGTCATGGAGTGGTGGCTTTACGAAATTCCGGCATGAAACAGCGTGCTATTGCTCGGCAGTATGGCATCACTCAAGGTCAGTTGTCAAAGATCCTGAAACTAAATGCTCAGAGGGGTGTCCCTACTCCAATACCGAGGTCAGGACGTCCCGCAGAACCACAAGGAGGGATGATCGCCAGCTGCACCGGTTAGTCCGCAATGGCCGTACCAAGTCAGCTAATCGGCTTAGGGCTGAGTGGCAGCAACTGACAAATGTGCCTGTATCCAGAAGGCTAGTCAACCAACGACGGGTTCAAGTAGGCTATCGTGCCAGGCGCCCCCTGAGAAAGCCACGTCTGACCAGACAACACTGTCAGCGCCGATTGCAGTGGGCCAGAGAGCACCGTCAATGGCAGCCAGGACACTGGAATCACGTGATCTTCAGTGACAAGTCTAGATTTCCGGTCTATCGTCAATATGGCTGCATCCGAGTGCGCAGACAAGTGCATGAAGCCTACACGAAGATTGTATAGTGCCAAGAGTCCAAGCTGGAGGTGGTGGGGAGACCATTTGGGCTGCTTTTCATGCAGGGGGCAAAACTGACCTGGTTGTTCTGAATGGAAACCTGAACCAGTTCAAGCACAGGGCCATTCTGGAAGAAACATTGCTTCCATTTGCTCGTGCAGCCTTTTGAAGAAACTTTGTCTTCCAAGATGACAATGCACGGCCTCATCGTGCTCGCATGATCCAACACTTTCTTGCTGACCGTGGTGAAGAGCATATGGAGTGGCCTGCCATGTCCCAGGATATGAATCCGATAGAGAACTTGTGGGCAGAATTAACGCGTCAAATCGACAACTTGGACCAGCAGCCTGCCTCTGTGCGTGAATTGCAGCAGGCTATTGTAACTGCATGGCAAGCGATTCCTGTACAAACCTTGGCAAATCTCGTGAACAGCATGTCTCAACATATACGTGCTCTCCTGAATGCTCGTGGGGGTTACACGAAGTACTGAACTGTAATTTTACTGTCCGTAATCCTAGTCGTAATTTAACTTTTGTTTTTGTTCAAAAAATTTTTTGGCCTAATGTGCAAAATAAAGAGATACTTCTGGAAAACGCACAGAAGTTTAACACAGTACTGTCCGTGAATAGAGTTCGATATCAGTTTCCATCACTTTCAAGGATCAATATATTTGCTTCGAAATGTCAAATGTGGTTTTTGTTTCTTTTAAAGGTCACATTAACAAAATCTAGAATAATTTCAACATAATTCCAATGAACTTTTAGTTCTAAGTCATCTTGAAAAGTAAGTTCACCCCCACAAAAAAAATATTCCATATTAAATGCCTAGTCTGTATATGGAAAAATTTCTGAGGAGATTTCGGTTGGCTCAATAGCACAGTGGGCTGTCACCACGAAAGTGATGGAGGCCCTTGGTTCGAGTCCCGTGTTGAGTCAGAGTTTTTCACACTTAGCCCCATGCAGGAATTTAATTCCTGTTTATAAAAAAAAATAATATATATATATATATAATATATATATATATAGATATATATAATAGAATATATGTATATATATGTATATATATATATATATATATATATATATATATATATATATATATATATATATATATATATATATATATATATATACATACATACATACATACATATATATATATGTATATGTATATTTATATATAAATAATTATATATAAATAATATATATATACATACTAGCTTGGCTCGGCTCGCTACGCTCACCTCATCTCACCTCACCACGCGTTGTTACAAAGGAATGGGCGTGTTTTAGTTGAGGATAATGACTGTCCCTGAGTTGTTGTGTTGTCATGATTTACACCAATCATAATACAAACAATTATTTTGCACAAATGTATTTGTAGTGTTTGTGATACTCCATTTTATAAGAAATTTAGGTTGAAAATATATAAAATTAAAAAAAACAAAGCCTCAGCACATACATATAGGAGGGGTAGGTGCAGACTGGATGTTTGGGATGATTACACTGCACCACCACAAAATAAAAAACACCTCACCACCACGTAATTCAAAACACCTCACCACCAAGTAATTCAAAACACCTCACCACCAAGTAATTCAAAACACCTCACCACCACGTAATTCAAAACTCCTCACCACCACGTAATTCAAAACACCTCACCACCACGTAATTCAAAACACCTCACCACCAAGTAATTCAAAACACCTCACCACCAAGTAATTCAAAACACCTCACCACCACGTAATTCAAAACACCTCACCACCATGTAATTAAAAAAACACCTCACCACCAATTAATTCAAAACTCCTCAGCACCATGTAATTCAAAACACCTCACCATCAAGTAATTCAAAACACCTCACCACCACGTAATTAAAAACACCTCACCACCACGTAATTAAAAAAACACCTCACCACCAAGTAATTCAAAACAACTCACCACCACCTAATTCAAACACAGAAACAAAAGTTTGAGGGAGTAGTTCAATGACAACACAGACACTTCCCACATTTGTAGATACTAGGGCATGCCCGTACTATATATATACACAAAGAATTAAGTTAAGCACCCCCCCGTTTTTTTACAACCTCGCACATTACAAGTTTGTTGTCGTCAAAACAGTGTAATATACCCATGATATTGCTATATTTTCTGGAGAAGTGATATTATGGTCACATAAAAACATAACAATCATGCCGTTTTCAATATTTTATTCTGAATAATTTAAGGTGAAATTTTTTGGGAATTTTAGGCATATTTTCACCTCAATTTAAGTATGGAGCTATAGGTCCATCACGGACAGTGTGGATGACGTTTATGTTTTCTAACGTACAGTCATTGTTCTGAGAAGACCTCTAGCGATCTTTGCGTCAATAACGTGTGTAGGACCCACGTGATCGGATCACTGACTCAACCCTACGTCTCATAGACCCTGTAAGCCGTCGTATGCGTTGCTGTGGCAGGTTGGTCCATTCCCGATGTAATGCACGTTCCAATTCATCCAGATTGGCTATTGGAGGGACCATCTTCGCAATTTGTCGTCCCAACATGTCCCAAACGTGCTCGAGGGGGTTCAGGTCAGGACTGTACGCAGGCCAGGGGATGGTTGTCACAGCACCTTGCTCCATCCGATCACGTGGGTCCTACACACGTTATTGACGCAAAGATCGCTAGAGGTCTTCTCAGAACAATGACTGTACGTTAGAAAACATAAACGTCATCCACACTGTCCGTGATGGACCTATAGCTCCATACTTAAATTGAGGTGAAAATATGCCTAAAATTCCCAAAAAATTTCACCTTAAATTATTCAGAATAAAATATTGAAAACGGCATGATTGTTATGTTTTTATGTGACCATAATATCACTTCTCCAGAAAATATAGCAATATCATGGGTATATTACACTGTTTTGACGACAACAAACTTGTAATGTGCGAGGTTGTAAAAAAACGGGGGGGGGTGCTTAACTTAATTCTTTGTGTATATATCTAAAATTATATCCCCCCCCTCTATTTACATGAAATGGTTTGGTCCATTCGCAAAGCCAAAGCGAACGGCTTGCGAGTACGGTGACAATCCCCCCCCTCTATTTACATGAAATGGTTTGGTCCAAAGCGAACGGCTTGCGAGTACGGTGACAATCCCCCCCCTCTATTTACATGAAATGGTTTGGTCCAAAGCGAACGGCTTGCGAGTACGGTGACAATTCCCCCCCTCTATTTACATGAAATGGTTTGGTCCATTCCCAAAGCCAAAGCGAACGGCAGTTACGAATCGCAGTTACGATGAATCGCAAAGTAGTTTTAATTAGTTTTAAAACATAGTTTAACGGCAACATAGTTTGCCGACGGGAAATAAATGAATACGCTCTCAAATGTGCCATCCGAGGCAGAGTCTGTTCGCCACGTTCGGCACACGTGATAGCTCGCTGCTCTCTGATTGGTTGAATCGTTTTTTGGACATAGCTCGGTAACTACTTCTGCGATTAATTTAAAACCTTGAAAAGGCACATCCTCGGGTCCCCAGCAATATACCTGGCAAGTTTCAAGTATATCGGACCGGTAGTTGTCGAGAAACAGCGGTCACAGACAAACATACAAACATACAAACAAACATACACACAGAGATTAGTGGAATTATAGATAGATATAGATAGATTACCTGAGTTGTTCTTTTGTCATGGTTTACACCAATTATAATACAAATAATTATTTTGTACAATGTATTTGTAATGTACGTGATATTACATTATATAAACAATTGAAGTTGAAGATTTAAGTTAAAAAAAAAATTCAAAAATGTTTTCAAAAAAAAGAAATACATATTGTTCTGCCCATGGCCGATGAAGACCGGCCTCAGATGAATGGCCAAAACAATCTTCAACTCCGAGGTGTATTTTGAACCTTGGCGGGATTGTCTTGTCTTTGGCTTTGGTGCGTGCGGGAAAGGCCAACAGCCTTATCTAATCGGGAACACACAGGGTTAATCCGAACCCACAGAACAAAGAAACGAAAGATGACAAGAAATATAAAGTCAACAAATAATGATTTAATGAAAATAATGTAAGCAATTAAATGAATGTGAGGTAAAAAAAAAACTATTTCATAATTTGAGACGTCTCCATCAGACTCATATACAAACAAGGGGGCTAAGATAAATAAAAATAACTTCCCTTAATGTAGGGCTGATCCTCAGTTCTGGCCGCAAAGTGCGTCGAAGGCGTGTTGGTCGTTGCTGCCGGTGTAGCCGCTTGTGCGGGGCATGCCCCGATAATGGCGCCGAACCCGTGCGTCACAAAACGCCCAGGCGCGAGCAGGCACTCAACCAGCCCTTTCTCGCTTCCCCCGCCAAGCGCAATGCGGCCCTGGCTCCCCCGAAAGACACCACAGTCCAACAACACCCCCCTCCTCCAACGTTGCAAAAACTCCACAATGCTCCAAAGGTTCTCTGCATGAGCGCGCACGAGAGGAGTGACCGTCCACCACGCAGGCAGGACCAGAAGAGAGAGAGCGAGAGCGAGAGCGAGAGAGAGAGAGAGAGAGAGAGAGAGAGAGAGAGAGACAAAGATAGTGAGACGGCGTCTTTTTTTCTTCAGCTCTCGAATGTTCGACCGCTGACGTCACACTCTGTCCAATCACAGGGCGCTACTCAATCATCCCATCGTGCCTCCTCCAATCATGAAGGCCGGGGTGTGGCCTCTTCATTACGATTCGTCGGGGGAGGAGTCTAATCTCTGTTGGGGAATGTTTGGATGACGTCGGCGTTTACTTGTTCATTGGCAAATGTGCTGGGTCTGTCGGACCTGGCGGCGTGTTAAATGAATGAATCCATTGCCTGGCCGGCTGGGTTTTATAAGAACATTAGGGAAAAAAATCACAGGGAGGCAAGCACGTACAGGGGAATTTAACCTTACAGACCCACACCGAGATAGCACAAATCTACTCCTCCGTGTGGAGACACCTAAACACTTAACTGGACATTTGACCCTACTTTGATACATTGAGGCTTCTTCTTCTTCTTTGCGCCACTTCGTCCATACTAAGACCTACACATTCCTGACTTTCCTGTGGTATTTCATTCCTACCCCCCACAAACGTAACAATATAATCAAATTTAGGTCAATGTGACTTCTACTTATCCCACAAAATGAAAAAACCCAGAGGATGTGCAAGAGCAGATCTGGACAAGCTAGAGGTGAAGACAATTCACATCTGCTAAAGAGGTTAACACAGTCACATCTACCGTGTTAACGAGACTTCAGAAATAAGCCTTCTGTGCTGGGATTATTAAAGCTAGTTGAATGCCAAAGTGCATGAAAGAGCATGGTTATTGTGTGTAGAATAATGTGACATTAATCAATGTGGACAGTGGTATTAAATCTATGCTGGCAGATGAGAAAACAAAACTGTTGGAATGACTCATTATATATATATATATTGTATTTTTCTGATCAAAGAATGATCAATACCAAGCTAAAGAGTGATTTGTTACACAAGCCTATGTCCAAACATGTGACATCCAGACACAAATTGCAAATGTGGCCCATTAGTCATTAGTGTCGAGTAAAACAAACCAAGTTTAAGTGCCTGAAGTTCATCAACTTTTCGTACTCGCATCCCATTCTTGTCATATCCCAGGCACCCCAGCAGAAGGCTGACAGGTGGTGGATTTGCAGTGACTTGGAGTGGTTCAGTAGTCGAGTTTGTATTAATGAGGATTTGATGGTAAGTCTCCAGGACAGAAAGTATGGCATTAAGTCCATCCTCTTCAAGGCCCAACAACGTAGCCAGGTCCTGACAAAGATCAATAGTAATTAAAATTCTCATCACTGGCACATGCCGAGCATAAAATCATTTATTGTGAAGACTAAATACCCGGGCATTATAAAAGAAAAATATTGTTTCTTTCTTTAACTAGGAAGGCATCAGAAAATAAAATACACACGTCTTGACAGCAAAAGGAATGGGTTAAAATGATTTACTTCAACCTTAGACCTTCCATGTTGCAAATAATCATTACACTTATCGGTTGCGGTCAACATCAATATGAACAAAGCAAGAAAATGGTGCAATGACAGCTACACTACTTTTAACGAATAACAAAATGGATTTTAAAGAATGATAGGAGAGTGATACTTTGAATCCAAAACGATCCAAACCGAAAAAATAATGAACAATGTCGATTTACTGTTTACAATTACCATTTCTTGTTTCTTTGCTGTGGTGTCAAGCTGAGTCAATGTGGTATACAAGGTCAACAAAACCTTCTGACTTTGGCAATACAGCAGCAGATTTTCATCAATACATGGAGTATCTGTTGTGGGGTACAGCCATGGTAATTAGATTGACAGATACGCATATATAGTTACGCATATATAGTTACAAATAATAACTACCGTATAAAGATCTCAAAATGTAAAGCCCATCCAAGTCCACTTTGTACTCAAACTAAACTCGACGAAAATGACAGTTAAAAATTGTACATTTTATTCATATGTATTCTGCATATTCTCTCAATGAAGGTTTATTGAAAATTTTATGACAAAAACTCAAATTGTAAAAGGTTATGGCCTGGACAGACAAACAAAGTCTCCCGATTGCAAAACCCTGTCTCCTGTTGCGCGAATGGTGGGGGGTTGGGCAGTTGGGAGGGGGGAAGAGTGGAAATTGGGGGGGGGGGGGCGTGGGGGGTGAGGGAAGGATGGGGAGTTATAACAAGTGATAATGATAATACAGTGCCTACAGAAAGTATTCACACTCCATGACTTTTGCACTTGGTAGAAACACCTTGGGCAGCGATTACAGCTTCGAGTCTTCTTGGGTATGTCTGTGTCAGCTCAGCACATCTGGATTTGGGGAGTTTCTCCCATTCTTCCTTGCAGATTTGCTCAAACTCTGTCAAGTTGGGGAGTGTTGGTGAACAGCAATCTTCAAGTATTTCTGCAGATTCTCAATGGGAATCAAGTCTGGGCTTTGGTTGGGCCACAAAGGACTTTCGTATTCTCGTTCTCGTCATTCCAGTGTTGCTTTGGCTGTATGCTTGGGGTCATTGTCCTGTTGGAAAGTAAATCTTTGCCGCAGACCAAGGTCTTTTGCAATCTGAAGCAGGTTCTCCTCAATGATTTGCCTGCATTTGGCTCCATTAATTGTTCCCCCTGTCCTTACAAATCTGTCCCTGATGCTGAAAATCATCCCCATTGCATGATGCTGTCAGCACCATGCTTCATGGTAGGGATGGTGTTAGATGGGTGATGAGCTGTGCTTGGTTTCCGCCAGACATAACGCTTTGCATTCAAGCCAACAAGTTAAATTTTCATTTCATCAGACCACAGAATATTTTGATTCATTCTCTCAGAGTCTTTCACGTGCCTTTTTCTCAGGCATAGCTTCCGTATGGGCACTCTCCCATACAGTCTAGATTTGTGAAGTGCTGTAGAGACTATTGTCCTTCCGACATGTTCTCCCATCTCAGCCAAGGAACTCTGTAGTTCTGTCAGAGTGGTAACTGGGCTCTTAGTCACCTCCCTGACCAACGTCCTTTTTGCCCGGTTGCTCAGTTTGGTCGGACAGCCAGCTCTAGGAAGAGTCTTGGTAGTTCCATATTCTTTCCATTTCCTAATGATGGAGCTCACTCTGCTCTTAGAAAATGTCAACACTCTAGAAATTGTTTTATACCATTCCCCAGATCTATGCCGCCTCACAATTGTACCTTGGAGTTCTACGGACTTCATGGTAGAGTTTCTGATCTGACATGCACTGTCAAATGTGGGACCTGATATAGAAAGTTGTGTTTCTTTCTAAATGATGTCAAATCAATTGAATTGGCCACAGGTGGACTCCAATCAAGTTGTAGAGACATGTCAAGGATGATCACAGGAAATTGGATGCACCTGAGCTCCATTTGGAATGTCATAGGAAAGGGATGAATACTTATTAACTCAAGACATTTCAGCTTTTCATTTTGAATTAACTTGTGGAAAATTTCTAAAAATAAAAATAATTCAAATTTGACGTTTAATCCATTTTTAATTCAGGCTGTAATATAACAAAATGTGAAAAAGTCAAGGGGAGTGAATACTTTCTGAAGGCACAAAGTGATGATTCTATTTATTTTATAGAATGTGAAAGGTCCAAGGAGAACCTTATACATAAATTACAATAAGGAAAAAGGCAATACATTATTAACAAACTATATTCAGAGAAGGTACGTTATACTTTTATTATTACAATAATAAACACAATTGACTGTTATAACTGATAATTTGATGAATTTAACCTAACCAATATCATTGGAATTACCCAAACTTTTGCACAGTACTATATACACACTTGGCATTTAATATGGAATTTTTTTTTTGTGGGGGTGAACTTACTTTTCAAGATGTCTTAGAACCAAAAGTTCATTGGAATTATGTTGAAATTATTCTAGATTTTGTTAATGTGACCTTGAAAAGAAACAAAAACCACATTTGACATTTCGAAGCAAATAAATTGATCCTTGAAAGTGATGTAAACTGATATCGAACTCAATTCATGGACAGTAAGTACTGTGTTAAACTTCTGTACGTTTTCCAGAAGTATCTCTTTATTTTGCACATTAGCCAAAAAATTTTTTAACAAAAACAAAAGTTAAATTACGACTGGGATTATGGACAGTAAAATTGCAGTTCAGTACTTCGTGTAACCCCTACGAGCATTCAGGAGAGCACATACACGTTGAGGCATGCTGTTCACGAGATTTGCCAAGGTTTGGACAGGAATCGCTTGCCATGCAGTGACAATAGCCTGCTGCAATTCACGCACAGAGGTCGGCTGCTGGTCCAAGTGGTCGATTTGACGCATTAATTCTGCCCACAAGTTCTCTCTCGGATTCATGTCCGGGGACATGGCAGGGCACTCCATATGCTCTACACCACGGTCAGCAAGAAAGTGTTGGATCATGCGAGCACGATGAGGCCGTGCATTGTCATCTTGGAAGACAAAGTTTCCTCGAAAGGCTGCACGAGCAAATGGAAGCAATGTTTCTTCCAGAATGGCCCTGTACTTGAACTGGTTCAGGTTTCCATTCAGAACAACCAGGTCAGTTTTGCTCCCTGCATGAAAAGCAGCCCAAACGGTCACCCCTCCACCTCCAGCTTGGACTCTTGGCACTATGCAATCTTTGTTGTAGGCTTCATGCACTTGTCTGCGCACTCGGACGTGGCCATCTTGACGATAGACCAGAATTCTAGACTCGTCACTGAAGATCACGTGATTCCAGTGTCCTGGCTGCCATTGACGGTGCTCTCTGGCCCACTGCAATCGGCGCTGGCGGTGCTGTCTGGTCAGGCGTGGCTTTCTCAGGGGACGCCTGGCACGATAGCCTGCTTGAACCAGTCATTGGTTGACTAGCCTTCTGGATACAGGCACATTTGTCAGTTGCTGCCACTCAGCCCTAAGCCGATTAGCTGACTTGGTTCGGCCATTGCGGACTAACCGGTGCAGCTGGTGATCATCCCTCCTTGTGGTTCTGCAGGGACGTCCTGGCCTCGGTATTGGAGTAGGGACACCCCTCTGAGCATTTCGTTTCAGGATCTTTGACACCTGACTTTGAGTGATGCCATGCTGCCGAGCAATAGCACGCTGTTTCATGCCGTAATTTCGTAAAGCCACCACTCCATGACAAACAGCATTGTCGAGTTGACGGACCATCTCCAGAGGAAGCGGCAATAACTTTTGGAGACGTGCAGCAGTTGTTTTCCACTAATACAGAATGCAACAACCCTTGTATATCTGACTGTGAAGCCAATCATCAAATGCACCTGTCCGTACATTTTGCCACGCCACCAGTGATATAATCCTGTTGTTGACTTCTTGCTGCGACAAACAATCAGTGACATGGTTGTTTTAACAAATAAATCACCAAAGTGTAAAAGAAACTCACCAGATTGATATACTGAGTAAAGAAAGTAAACCCAAGTAAAGAAATTTTTTTTTCCCATATTTAATGCCAAGTCTGTATTTTCAAACATAACTCTTGGAGAGCACAAACTTAAACCACATGTGAAAACATAACAAGGCCTGTCATTTGAAATGAGGTAACAGTATGGTTCTTTAAACTGCAGAATTTGCTCACCAGGAGCATGCAGAGTGTCCAGTAGCACATTCAAGATTGTCAGCAGGAAAGGCACAGGCAGGTAGTTGGAGTTGAGAACATGTTCTATGCCCTAAACAAAAATAGTGCACAATACATATTAATAAAGTGCTCCCATATCCTACTGGAGGGTACCTCCTGCAACATCGCGAACTATGCATGGTCTTCGTTGACCTTATGAAAGCATTTGATCTGGTCAGTAGAGAAGGCCTGTGGAAGCTATTGTACAAAGTGAGCTGTTCTGCTAAGTTGGTCAACATCATCAGATCCTTCCACGATGGAATGGTTGCTTGTGTGAGGGACAGTGGATGCACTTCTGAGTCATTTCATGTTACCAATGGCACAAAGCAAGGCTGTGTCCTAGCTCCCCTATTATTTAGCATTGCGTTTTTCTCTATGCTTATTGATGCCTTCAAATATTGTACCCAGGGAGTGATGATCCAATTTCACACCGATGGTAGTGTCTTGAATTTGCAGGACGGGTTGCCCCACAAAATTGTTTTTTTGTTGTTTGTTTGTTTAAAGTCTTATGATTACGTTAGTATGATTCCACATGCTGCCCTGTCTCCGAGCAACCACTGAAACTGGTTTAAAATACCGTGATACTGTTTAAAATACCTTTAGTCGGTGTAATATTCTGTTTTATTCGACCAGGTGAGCGCCCAGCGGTATTGCCCCTATACATAATTTCGTTAGGCATGAATTGCTTTTCAGAGCCCATTCAACAATTGTGCTTGGTACTCAATGATATGTTTTCTCCAAGTAAACAAAAACATAATAGTGTTTATTTTTCTTTGCCAAATATTTATCTTGTCACTGCTTCAAAATAAAAAAACATTGCTTACATTAAACCCTTTAACTTCTGTTGTTGATCTTCCTGGCATAAAACCAAGCTGGTTGTTGTCTATATTTACAGCTTTTCTTCATCTTCTTTCAACCAAATACCTTTTCAAAAACTTCCAATGCCTGCTAAATTCGTTAAACCTCCTCTCTACGATGAATATAACAAAGCGTTCCCGCTCATCTTCAACAAGGACACAGTAGTGCTCTTTCCCAATCTTCAGGCATCACTGATCCTTCCTAGACCATTCTGTACCTTTTGTCATCACCTTGATTCATACATCTCCTGCCACACGTCTATCATTTTGACGAAGAATCTAGTTGGATCCACTGCCTTTTCTTTCTTTAATATTCCAATACAGTGGTTCTCAACTCGTTTCAGTCCACGGACCACCAGGCCAATCAAAATTTTTTGTGGACCACCTCATTTTTGTGACATGATAAAAAATGAATAGACAACAAACATTTTGGTTTGAAATTTATTTCACGCGCCATGTGACTTTGGACAATGTTCCTGTGGACCACCGAAAAAAGTCAACATGGACCACGTGTTGAGAACCACTCTTCTAATAGCTGATTCAACTTCTTCTCCACAAATCTCTTCCTCTGGACCTTAAAATTTATTACAATCCAAGTAGTCATTCTCCGATTCTCTTTCTCCATTCAAGAGCTTTTCAAAGCAAGCTTTCCATTCCTTATCTACGTCATCTTTTTTTCATTAGATTTTTTGCTTTTGAAATAATTACGTTGTACAACATGTCTTCTATTCTTTACAATCTGCTGCCTAGTTATTTTGAAAAATGTATTCTTGCCTTCTGGTGTGCTTAAGTCCCCTCACTCCCTCATTCTTCATACACTTCGTTCTTTGTTATTGCTATTTCCTTCTCCAAACGTTTACAATTTTATTTATCTTAAGGATCTTTACTCCCTTGCCATTCTCTTTCCTCCACTACCCCCTCGCCATTCCCGCATAGATCATTACATACTTCTTCATTACCTCATCAAACAGCAGAATATTTACCTCTTTCCCCTCCACTATCTTGCTATGTCCGACTTGACAGAAACCACGGAAACCCATCCACAATTCTCAATTGTGGAATTGCAATTCTCAAATGACCATGAGCAGCCTAACTGTGCCAATAAACGACCCTAAACCAATTATCGTTTTTCTGATACATATATACACATCATTAAAAGTAAATAAGGATGGATTTTTTTCTTTCACAATCTCACAAGATTCCCAGAACAAAACAAAGACCTTTATAATGCCATGGGTGTTATGGTCCCTGGTTGAGTTGTTTAAGACGAAATAGTTGGAAACAATAGCCAGGCCCAAGGAACTTTCATGAGCCCTTGCTCAAGAGAATGCCACAGATATTTGGGCGGTGTATGCCCAATTTTGGGTGGTGTACGCAAAGCTGGCACACACACGCACACACACACACACAAGCAAACTGGTGCACATGCAAGCTGGCACACACAGGCAAACTGGTGCACATGCACGCTGGAGCACACATGCAGACACACAAGCAAGCAGACACACAAGCAAGCTGGCGCACATGCAAGCTGGAGCACACATGCAGACACACAAGCAAGCTGGTGCACATGCAAGCTGGTGCACACATGCACGGACGCAAGGTAGCCACGCAGAAGATCATTTTCTTGCTCAAGAGGATTGTCATTCATGCATTTTCTTGTTCAAGCTGTATAGATCAACACTGCAGTTCAATGGACACTCAAGCTAGCATACGTAAGCACACACACATACAGTAAATGTTTCATGCTTCAATTTTGTTTTTTCACTTACTTTATCAAAAAGGATGAAAAACTACAATATGGTGGGTGGTATCTTACCTGTTTCTTAAAAAGAGGATGCTTGATATCCAACAGGAGCTGCTGCAGTTCCTTTCCATTCGCTTCTGTAGCATTATGAAAAACATGTTGCTCATGAGAGGTGCAGACACCAAAGATACATCATATGGATTATATTGCATGTTACGTATAAAAGAGAAGGGATAAATGAAAAAGACTTTCATTCAATATTGTTACAGATACGACTTTGATGGTATGGTGGGCCGAGCGGGATGGCCGCCGTATCCGTACAAGTTACCCGATTGTGCCCGAATGTTAACTAATCGCGCTACGCTGGCTCAATAGGAAAGAGAAGACACCCGGCTGGGTTATAATGACACAATACGACACCAGGGTTTCGATTCTCAAGTATATTCGTACGGAAAAAGGTTAGATTACAAGGACAAGAGGGAAACATAGGAAGGTGGGCACTTAAACACACTCTTATATTAACCCTAGACAGACCACAGATAAACGGGACAACGCTGACTCACACGGGGGTTGATGAAAAGGGGAGGCAGGTCGCGATGGCTCAGGTGCACCTGGCTCAGGGACAGAATCACGTACGGTGGTGCCCAGAGATGCGTGAAGGTATCACAGCGCTTGTGGGTCGCGACTTTGGTCTCAAGCTGGGGAGGTCGCTCAGCGCTCGGGAGGGTGGCGTCTTTTCCTTCCAAGCTCGGGGCGCATCTGACGTCACATCCGGCGCGGGGCCGCGTATATCCGGCGGGGAGTCACGCCCTCGCTCGTTAGCTCCGCCCCATATGGCATCGGCCCATGGCTTCTCATTGGGTGCGGGGGTTACCGGCTCCGCCCTTGACGAGGGGCCGACAGGGAGCCCCCTTCTGGGTAACCCCGTCGAGCACATGTTCAATGGCGGCCAACCGAGCCGGAGTGAGGACGCAAAGCCGCTGTTGTTGTGGTTGTTGTTGGAGCTTGAGATGATGGGAAGAGATGCGGGGAGGTATGGGAAGGTCCTAAACTCCTACTGGTGCCATATCATCACATTCTGGTGCAACGAAGAGTCATAATTAATGGAAACAAGTCCTTAACTGACATAGATTAAGAATAACTAGCAAGATGTCCTATAATTGTCTACGTGTGGTGCGGGGGACCTGGGCACGACATTTAATGGGGGAATGAAGGGGAAGATCGGCTCTAATGGGTGTTGTTTACAGACAATGGGACTAGGGAATGGGGTAAGGGGAGAGTTGGGGAGTATCGGAGAAGATAGGGGAATATTTACAAGCGGATATGGAGGCCAAATTCCATATTCGCAACATTGCACCCTTCTCTACCCTCGGGGCGTCCCGACCCGATAAATTTTTACCTACTTTAGTGTGGCACGCAATGTAGTTCCCTCTACTATTAACTCTACCCTGAGTGCGACAGTTTTACAGATATTCACAAATGAGTAAATATGTCCCCCTGCGACGTTGCACCCTTCTCCTCTCAGAAACACACCCACAGGATAACCGAATCCGGAAAGAATCCTCAAACTAAACATACAGCCGGTAGGGAGCATTATTTACAAGACTACGCTGATATTTACACTACGATCCAGGACCTGTCTTTGGAGGAACACATGCAGATGTTATGCATAGAGAGAGCGCGCTTGCCAACATCGATACACCAACCCACGAGTGCTCTGTGGCCGACGGCCTTTAATAACGTGCAGAGCACCCTTTCCGAGCATCAACAGCACCACCCCACCACCAATCGGTGCAGTCACCATTGTTCAATGAAATAAAAATAAATTCGACAACCCCTAACCCTGCAGGTGTCTCTTGCTCTTCTTGTGGTGCACTTGGTGTTAATTATTAGTGGTTCACCTGTATGGCATAGGTGCCCCGTTGACCCATAGGTCCATCCCCGGGTGGTGCTTGGCCGCAAAAGAACTGCGGTCCATTGTGGGTGGCCACAAACATTGCGGTCCATATGGTGTATCGATCCAAGCAGCAAGCAGCGAAAGTGCAGGCCCACAACTGCGTAGCCAGCACCTCTCTCTCCTCTCTCTCTACCCCAAAGCCAGATCCTCGGAGGTGGGAGACAAAAGAAGAAACAAGTGAGTAAGGTGGTAAGGGCGCAAAAGTGCACGCAATGTAAGGTGATGCACACTGGGGGCACATGGGAACCAGGTGAGACAGGTACGTTCCTATCGTACGCCCCCCCCCCCACCAGGTAACCTACATGGCCCCTCCCTTACCCCTTACTGCATCCACACAACACTACACTACTCATAAACATCTACTTTACAAATCAACAAACATCCCTACTGTCTTCCCCGTTCCTCCCATATACCAAATTCGTCTTCTCTCCCTCCTAACCAATCAAATTTGCCATTTTCAACTCTCATCAAAATTTGCCATCTCCAACTGAACATCAAAATTTGCCATCACCAATTGAACATCAAAATTTGCCATCACCAATTCATCATCAGTCCCTCCTAGGGAGGGAGAGATGGAATCACCCCAATGTCTCATCCACGTCGTGATGCGTCTCACAAATCCTCACAGCAATCTCATTTCCTGCAACACAACCAAAGAAAACACAGGTGTGGAGTCATCATCATCACCACAGGTAAGTGGCTGCGTATGGTGCGACAGGTTCATCAATCCTAACTATCTCCTAAATGACTTTAACAACTTTACACTACCCGGGGTCTCTCTCCGGCCAAACCATTGGCCCTCTTACACTATGGGTTCTAAAAACCAATTCCCATTGGCCAAACTGTGGTGCTCTTCAATTTGGGGTCTCACTCCCCCGATTCATCTCCCGGTGCCCTCGCACAATTTCTGGGCTGCGGCGTGTACCTCTCCCAGTGGGTCTACCCACCTGCACACCTCCACCACTGCAGTTGCCTCCGAGCTTACCTGCTCCTTGCCCTAACCTAACTACCTGGGGAAGGCCCTCTGGCACTCTCCCCACTCCGTGCCCTCTCTGGCACTGGGCTGCCCGATCCACACCCGGGATCCTCAGGCACCCACTCACAACTACCGGCTCCCAGAGCCCACCTGCGGCCTCACCTGGCCGACATCCTCACAGTGGTGGAGTGCCCAACCAACTACACACACTAACAGGCTACACGCCCAGCCATTTCCACAACACTAATGCACCCATTCACAACACCATTCTGCAACCGCACCACAAATGCCAATATCCAACCACAATTTACCTGCACCCTCTACCTAACACTTACACTACCCGCCCCGGGTGCTCGTGAAAGGGGTCCACTCTTCCCCCATCCACACCTTCGCACCATGCACACCACTCCGTACCACTCACTCCAACTCTCTCCACACACCGGTACCTGCACACCTGTGCTCTCACACCTGGTGCCACCTGCACCCTTCTCTCCCCAAGCGCATTCGCGCTGATCCACTCACTCACTACTCATACACTGCTCCACACACCTGTCCAGTTGCACACCTGTGCAATCACACCTGTCCAGTTGCACACCTGTGCAATCACACCTGTTCAATTCTCACTCACACGGCATCATCTCAGCTAACTACTCCCTTCTGAAACTTGCGCTTCCCAGTCGTCCCTTTAAACTATTGCGCTCCCACGTCATTATCATCCATACTAATCTACCTGCGTCCCCACTACAGGTATCAGTCACTAACTAAACTTAACGTTACCTAATGTCATCTTCGCTAGATCCCTACACACCATATCCTAACCCACCCGGGCTAGTTTTCACTGCCATACACCCCATAAGCTATTGCGCATTTGCCCCCCACTCATGGGAAGGGTGGCAGGGATGCCATCCCACCACATCGGGGGTCTCTCACTACCAATTTTGCACATCAAATTTCAACAAATCAAAAATTTGCCAATCACTGCCCATCATCTGCCAATCACTACTGCCAATCCTTTGCCAATCATCAAATTTTGTTTTTCTCTAATTTTGGGGCCAAAACACTAACCTCATCACCCAGTCTACTCACTACTGCCTCTCGGTGCGCCAATTCCTGTCCAAAGCCCGGCTTCGTAAAGCCAAGCAATGGATGCTGGTTGTTTTGTGCCAGCGGGTGGATGCGTCCGGCATTCGGGGCAGGGACGGGGGCTTACCCGGGCCGAGATCCCACGCATCACCTCGGCGTGGAGCCATCCAATGTCCCGATCTCGACCTGCCGGCACGTCTCAACAAAACGTGGTCGCCATAACGACCCTTTCTATCGGGCTGCCAGCTCCGCCTAGTGGAGCCTGGACGCGACCGTTCAAAGCGAGGCCCGGCACGCACCGAGGGCCTGCTTCGGCTAAAAGTCGCTCTAACCTTTGACCCGGTTATCGTCGACGCCTCGCCTGCAGGCTTACATGCATACGCTACCCCTTTCGTGCTCATACATGCAGCCGTTCCCATTCTCCTCGTACCTTTCCTTACACACCCAGGTACACCCATTCCACTCACAGCCTTGGTCACACACCTGACCACCGAACATTTTGGCACACATTCGTTCGTAGCACACCTCACCAAAACACCTCTTCGCGCCCCCTCCTTGGTCACCTCCTCTGTGACAATCACAGGTGTGCTCTCATTCGCACACCCAACCACGTGCCTCACCACCAACTCCAGCGTGCATTCCCACTCACGCTCTACCATTCCAGGTGTGCATCCTTCCATCCCAGGTGTACATCCTCGCTGACCTGTCACAACTAACTCACGCTCCTTGTCACTCTCAATACTCTCACCTCCACTCTTGACAGCGCACTCACCCTTACTCTTGACAGCGCACTCTTTCCTCATGCACCTGTCCGTTACACACCTTTCTCGCGCACACTCTCCCGTCACACCCTCTGTAACACTCACCACAGGTGGACACTCTTCCTTACTTCTGACAGCGCACTCTTTCCTCATGCACCTGTCCGTCACACACCTTTCTCGCGCACACTCCTGCGCACACTCTCCCGTCACACCCTCTGTAACACTCACCACAGGTGGACACTCTTCCTTACTTCTGACAGCGCACTCTTTCCTCATGCACCTGTCCGTCACACACCTTTCTCGCGCACACTCCTGCGCACACTCTCGTTCCATACCCTCCGGACCAGCCATACACCTCACTCTTGGCCTCTCACGAACATCCGGGTCTATCTCGACCCCCAAGCTTCTTAAATCCCCTGGCGCATCATACGCACGACCATATTGGTCACCACTTACACCGGGTCCTCTTCCTCTTCGCTTCTCCTCCATCACCTGCGAATCCCTCATCCGGTTAATGAGCACATCATCACGATCCGAACACAGACTCTGGACCAATTCTTTTACCTCCTCTTTTATCTCTTTCTTATCCTCTCTCCGTCGCTTTTTAATTTCGCTCACCCCTTCTTCCACTTCTTCTAATTTTTGCTTCATCTCCTTCATCTCTTCGTGCGCCCCTTTAAGTTCTTCCTCTAACTCCACTTTATTTTTTTCTATGTGCTCCCGCACCTCCCGCTCTTTAACCTCCATTACCTCTACCACCTTGTCCATTTTCCTCGTCAGGTCCTCATGTACCGTCTGGCACTCTTTTTTAATTACCCCTACGTCCTTTTTCATCTCCTTCTGTGTCGATTTTAAACCCTCTATTACCGCTGTGTTCTTCTTTACCTGGTCCCCCAACTCCTTTTGTCCCACTGTCAGTTGTTCTACTCCCAGCGTCAACTCCTCTATACCACCTTGCAATTTTACAGTCCCCTTTCTCACCTCTTTCTCCATGCGCTCCTTACAGTGCCTCACCTCCTCGCGCACTCCTCCGACCTCCTCACTCACTCCTCTTCTGATCTCCTCTCCCATCACTTGCATCTCCTGCCCAGATGCCACCCTCATCTGCTCCATTTCCTCCCTGTGAGCATCCAGTTTGGTTTCTACCCCCATTCTGACCCCCTCTATCTGCTGCTCCATTTGTTTAACTTCCCTTTCCGCTTGGTCCCTCATGTCCCTCAATTTGCCTTCCATACTGTTTTCTAACCCCTCTAACCCATTTTTCACTCCCTCTATCTGATTCTCCTGGGCAGCCATTCTATTTTCTACCCCCGTTAACCCATGTTTCACCTCTTTTATCCCGTTGTCTAACCCCTCAAATTTCTTTTCTAATCCCTCACCGGTACCCCTCATTTGGCCCTCTAATCGCCCACTATCAACCCTCATTTGGCCCTCCAATCGCTCACCCTGAGCATCCATCCGGTTCTCCAATCGCTCACTATTCTGGGCCATAAGGGCCTTCATTTGTATAAAAAAAAGGCCCCAATCCATCGGGGGCGCTGCCACGGTCGCTGGCGCGGTGATCAGCGAGGCGCCATTTTGCGCGCCCGCTTCTTCGTGCGTGACGGCGCTATTTTGCGAACCTGCCGCCCTCACTGCTTCGCTCTCCTCCTGTCCCTCATTTTGGTCCTGGATCGACCCTACCTCACTCTCCTTTACCGGACCCCAGCCGTCTTGATCCGCCATAGCGCGACTTGCAAAATTCGAGTTTCGTAAAACAAAACAAATTTCGGCCGCTCCAAATTTTGACCAAATTTTTTTTTTCCTCTATTCGTTTTTTTTTTTTTTTTTTCAAAATTTGGTCGGGCCTCGAATCCCACTCCTGACACCAATTGTTACAGATACGACTTTGATGGTATGGTGGGCCGAGCGGGATGGCCGCCGTATCCGTACAAGTTACCCGATTGTGCCCGAATGTTAACTAATCGCGCTACGCTGGCTCAATAGGAAAGAGAAGACACCCGGCTGGGTTATAATGACACAATACGACACCAGGGTTTCGATTCTCAAGTATATTCGTACGGAAAAAGGTTAGATTACAAGGACAAGAGGGAAACATAGGAAGGTGGGCACTTAAACACACTCTTATATTAACCCTAGACAGACCACAGATAAACGGGACAACGCTGACTCACACGGGGGTTGATGAAAAGGGGAGGCAGGTCGCGATGGCTCAGGTGCACCTGGCTCAGGGACAGAATCACGTACGGTGGTGCCCAGAGATGCGTGAAGGTATCACAGCGCTTGTGGGTCGCGACTTTGGTCTCAAGCTGGGGAGGTCGCTCAGCGCTCGGGAGGGTGGCGTCTTTTCCTTCCAAGCTCGGGGCGCATCTGACGTCACATCCGGCGCGGGGCCGCGTATATCCGGCGGGGAGTCACGCCCTCGCTCGTTAGCTCCGCCCCATATGGCATCGGCCCATGGCTTCTCATTGGGTGCGGGGGTTACCGGCTCCGCCCTTGACGAGGGGCCGACAGGGAGCCCCCTTCTGGGTAACCCCGTCGAGCACATGTTCAATGGCGGCCAACCGAGCCGGAGTGAGGACGCAAAGCCGCTGTTGTTGTGGTTGTTGTTGGAGCTTGAGATGATGGGAAGAGATGCGGGGAGGTATGGGAAGGTCCTAAACTCCTACTGGTGCCATATCATCACATTCTGGTGCAACGAAGAGTCATAATTAATGGAAACAAGTCCTTAACTGACATAGATTAAGAATAACTAGCAAGATGTCCTATAATTGTCTACGTGTGGTGCGGGGGACCTGGGCACGACATTTAATGGGGGAATGAAGGGGAAGATCGGCTCTAATGGGTGTTGTTTACAGACAATGGGACTAGGGAATGGGGTAAGGGGAGAGTTGGGGAGTATCGGAGAAGATAGGGGAATATTTACAAGCGGATATGGAGGCCAAATTCCATATTCGCAACAATATAGTGAGGTAAATTTAAAAGTAAACCAAGGATGAAAATATTTACAAACCTAAAGAGAAGTCCTCCACTTTCAGTAAGCTTCTTATCCTTTTGAGAAGATGCAGCTCTTTTGTCTGCTCACTCTTCTTGTCACTACAATATGAGGCAGAAATCAAGTGATATGAAGATAAATTTATAGAATGGCAAACAGCATTTGCTTGATCATGTCAAATCGATATGCATTACTGTACTGTAGTTTCAGAGTTGGAAAACTGAACAAGCCCCCCAAAATAGTGCAATTTCATTTATATTTTACAAGCATCCTGATCACACTGAGAAGTATTCCCTCCTAAGCAGAGGTAAGTGTCAGCAGTTGCAGAAACAGAAAAAATTATGACAACCAGCCTTATTTCTCCTCAAAATAATTTCCACATTTAAAACTTTTCTCCACCTTCCATAGTCTTACTCCTTGCGAAAGAATATTGTGGTTTCAGAGGTCCAGGTTCAGCTAACGCAGATGCTCTGCACCGGATGTCTTTAGATCAATGTTCCAAATTGGTGGTAGAGGGAACAAGTTGAAACAGGCCATTTGAAAAAAAAGAAACATATCATCAGCAGCAATGACTGATTCCATTACTTTTCTTATATTTGTTGCATCAAAGCCATCTCTGACAGGGTATTGGATGATTTTTATGCTTTGCCATTACCTCCGCTTCCTACAAGTGTTACTTCTATCTACAGTGACCCTTAATCCCAATCTCCATCCACAACAGTGTGCACGTAATAAGCAGATGTTTCCATTATTTTTCACATACCGGATGCAAAAAAGGGACAAGCGCTAAGAAAAGGGGGAAAAAAGAAAATAAAGAAACATGCTCCAACATTACCTACTTCATTTCTTACACATGTATCAGACAGGAATAACGCAGCAACAAGCAATCTATTGTATCAGCACACACATAGTGAGAAAAATAGGACCGCGGGACCTGAAGCTCAGCTGGATCAGGAGCAACAGTCACTCAAACCTCCCACAGACCACCTTAGACCTTGATTTTTTTAATGCCGTGAACAAACATTGGTACATCAGGGTTATGAAGGTTGTGGGCAGGTTTCATCAACATCATGTGTGTAGTTTCGGCGAAGAGAGCAAACACCTATTTTGAGGGAGCAAAACCCCCCGTAGTTCCCCTTAATGAACACAGATTTTGATGTGGTCAATAAACCATCATTAGGCATCAGATATGAAGCTTGTGGTCAAGTTTCAGCAAAAATTGTGTGCATAGTTTTGGAGAAGAGAGCACATACCTATTTTTGGGGGTCAAAACCCCCCTCCCCTGTAAACCCCCATTAATGAGTGAAGATTTTGATGTAGTCAATACACCTTCGTCAGGCATCAGATATGAAGCCTGTGGCCAGGCTTCATCGAAATTGTGTGTTTGGTTCAAGCGATAATGACTGAAGTGTTTACAGACTCACTTACTTACTCACTCACTGGTTGACTGACTGACTTACCTACGGACACTGCTCGATCGCATAAGCTCAACGGACTAAAGTCCAGTTGAGCTAAAAATAATAGATAATGAATGTCACAATAAAATCATAAGAAATGGACTGCAGCTGTGCATATCTGGATATCTGGAAAGCAATAAGCAGCTTCAGAACAATCTTATAAACGAACATCTTGTAAAAAAATAGCAGAAATTTTGAGCAAAGTTAATTCCTTCCCCTTGCCCTCCCGCCCACCCTGCCCCCTTACAATGTCAAAATGAAGAGACCGGAGGGGATAGCGGAAAGGTGTCTATCACTCTGAATCAGTGAAGTCAGAAACCCCCACCCCACCATCCATCACCCCACAACCCTGATGCTGAGGTGGTAGAAAACTTTAGAAGAAAAAAAAAACAGCCAGATTTGTTATTTTAAAAAATGCAAGGCATGCAAATCATCATGCAAGCACCTCAAGGACAGATGGAACGGGACATTGATGGTTCGCATTTTGCACGACGATGGCTCCACAAGACAGCATTGGTAGGTATGAGGCAACCAACCCTGACAGGTGACGTTGTTCAGGCCAAGGATCCTATAGCCAGCATACAACAATCTAGGAGAAAAATTAAAAAGTTTCTTGCATTAGAAAGATGTCATCATACAGAAAAATATGATAATTTAGCGAGTTAGCTTATATTTATACAGTAACTAAGGCTCATTTTGGAACTTTTACAATTAATCACATGCAGGATAAACAAGGAAATATATTTTTTAGAATGCATAAATGACTTGTTCATGCATCAACATGTTCAAACTCTTACAAGGCTTTGAATTGGTCAAGCTGCTAGCTTATTGGACCTGGTACCAACGAACAGGAACATTTGATTATTGACAAAGATCATTAATTATTTTAATTATTTTCTTAAAATATTTTCTTTAATCATTCAAAACTTTCAAATTTCCCCCCTCACCCCTCTCCTTCAAAACTCCCAACCCACCCATCCTCTTCAGAACTCCCAACTCACCCCTCACCCTCAAATTTACCTCCACCTCACCCTCAAATCTCCCTGCTCACCACTCCCCCTCAGTTTTCCCCCCTCACTCCCCCCCCCTCATCCCACCCCTTGAAAACTCCAGCCTCGCCATTTTTCTAAAATTCTCCCTTCTCACTCTTCCTCCTCAAAGTTTCTTCTCAACTCCTCCACAAAGCTGCCTCCTCCCCGCTTCCTCTCCCTTCCAAGTCATACCTTCACATCCTCCAACCTTCGACTTCACTCTGCCACCCCTCAAACAACACCTCACTGTGCGTCATCCCATCACCATCAAACCTTTTGTCCTCATCCTTCCCCTTCTCCTAGATCTCCTGCAATCTACGACACACTATCAACAGCTCTCACTACCTCCCACTCTCCTCCCTCATCTTTCCATGCACTCCCCTCCCTTGTCCTGTATCCAATGCACCCCCTCCCTCTTCATTAACGGTATGGACCTCAAACATCCGGGGCCTTCGCTCAAACCTGATTGATCTCTCCATTCAAGGTTGCTTCAGACAAACCAGACTTAATCTGCTCAACAGAAACTTTCCTCCTTCAAGATGTCTTTGATTCCTTAATTTCTCTTCCTGGTTACTCCCTCCTCCATTATGATAGACCTGAGCCTTGTCCCGGTGGCGGAGTCGCTATTTTTATCAAAAACTCTCTTCCTCACTCTTGCTGCAAAGGGCTCTCTCCACGACACCCCAGGTACCTCTGGCTACGGCTACCCCTCCACTCCCACCTTTTGTTCAAATGTGTGTTGTACCGTCCTGCAAACAGTGATGACTCCATTTACATCTCGCTGTCTGACACCATGGACCAACTTCTATCCACTCATCCCAACTCTCTCTTCCTCATATGTGGCGACTTCAACTGTCATCATTCCAGCTGGCTGGGTGTGGGTACCTCTCACACCAGTCATGGCACCTCAGCAAAGGACTTCTCATTGGGACTGGCACAATCTGTCAATTTCCCACCCAGATCTCAGTCAACGGTACATCTTCTCTTCTAGACTTGGTTATGACAAACTTCCCTGCAAATGTCTGCTGTTCTTCTTCTGCTCCAATCGATTCATCTGATCATGTGCTTGTTGAAGTGGACATCTCTCTGGCTATTCGCAGAGAGCCTCCTCAGCGTCGACGAGTCTGGCATTTCACTCAGGCCGAGTGGCATGGTCTTCAAGCAGCCATCCATAACCTGGACTGGTCTCCCACCTCTACTGTCTCTGACATCAAGTCATCCTGGGAATTCTTCCAATGAAATTTGCTCTCTCTCACGCGCAGATTAATCCCATCTCGTCTTCAGTTGTCATACCCTTCCTCCCGTCCATGGTACATGGAATATTGTGGAGAGGCAGTTGCCCTGAACACAACTTGCCTTTGCCCCTAGGAAGCCCCTAATTTGCCCCTAATCCAACTGAAGGCAATCTCAGTTCCTTTCACAAGGCCTGGAACAAGTGTGTCTACCCTCAGGAGAGCCAGGAAACAATATCCCTCTACTCTCAAGACTGAACTCTCAAACCTGTCTCCCTCTTCCAAATCCTGGTGGTGTCTGGTCAAGTACGTTTCTGGTGTTTGTTCCCCTTTCATCCCCTCCCTTACCTCAAACGGCTACACAGCTGACTCCGAGCGTGAAAAAGCTGAATGCCTCAACTCTGTGTTTATCTCAAAATATTGTGTCCCAAACCCATCTCTCACTCTAACGACCTTACCCAGTCGAATCCAGCTGCTCCTGGGCTCTGTGTCCTTCTCTCCTGACAAGGTGGAGAAGTTTCTGTCAAACCTCGACTCTCATTCTGCAACTGGACCAGACGGCATCAGCCCACCGGTCCTAAAATCCTGCTCTGCCGCTCTTTCACACATTCTCTCTGTTCTCTTCACCCTCTCTTTTGCTCAAGGTCATTTACCATCTGCTTGGAAATCAGCCAACATCACTGCTCTAGATAAAAAGGTGCAAAAACAGATCCTTGCAACTACAGACCAATCAGCTTGCTCCCAATAATCAGCAAGGTCATGGAATCAATCATCGCTTCTGACATCAAATCCTTCCTCTTCTCCAATGGCTTGATCTCTGATCATCAATTTGGATTCAGACCAGGTCATTCTACTCTGGACATGCTGCTTCTGCTGTCTCAACAATGGATGGAGGCCCTCAACGCCAAACAGGAAATCAGAGCCGTCTCCCTTGACATATCTCATGCCTTCGATATGGTATGGCACCCCGCTCTGCTCACCAAACTCTCCTCCTATGGCATCCATGGAAATCTCCACGCATGGCTTGCGGACTTCCTTTCCGATCGCAGTCAACGTGTGGCCCTGAACGGAATTCTCTCATCTCCCCTTCCTGTTCAGGCTGGAGTTCCACAAGGCAGTGTTCTGGGCCCTGTGCTTTTTCTGGTCTTCATCAATGATCTTTCCGACTCTCTGGAACATCCTCTCTATCTCTTTGCTGATGACTCCACTCTCTGCTGCTCCATACCTCATCCCCCAGATCAGCAGGCAGCAGCCTCTTCACTCTCTGCAGACCTGGAGAAAAGCACAAACTGGTCAAACAAGTGGAACATGTCTTTCAATCCTGACAAAATCTCATACTCTCACTTTGTCTCTCCGAAAAGACCATCTGGAAAAACCTCCCATCCATTTTCTCAACAATCCTCTTGAAGAAGTTCTGTCACTCAAGCTTTTTGGTCTCACTATCTGCCATGATCTTTCCTGGGAAAACCACATTTCCAAGCTGGCCTCCAAAGCCAGTCGCCAACTAGGCATCCTCCGTCGTACGCAGTCCTTCCTTGGTACATCTGAGCTCCTCACCACATACAAGGCTTTCATCCGTAGCTCAATGGAATACTGCTGCACACTCTGGGCTGGTGCTCCTGCCTCACACCTAGCTCGGCTTCATGCTGTAGAAACCAAAGCTTTCAGGATCACTGGAATCTCCCGCGATGAAGCTGATTCTCGGGGCCTTTCACTCTCTCACCGCAGGCAGGTAGGTGGTCTTTCTGTCTTCTACAGACTCCTCTCTGGCGTAGCTCCCCCAGCTCTGTCTGTGCTGTCACCCCCAAATATTCCTGCAGGATGCACAAGAATTGCCAGCAACCCTCTTCTGGTGAAATTGCTAAAATCAAGACTCTCTGCTCACCTTCACTCAATTATTCCTCTTTTTCCCCGCCTCTGGAACAAACTTCCCTACTCCCTTCAATCCCACTCCTCCCTCCAGGTCTTTAAAACAGCTGTTAACCACCATCTCTTATCTTCCCCCATCCAAAACCTTGATCTTTTCTACCCCCATTAATACACCCCAAATCCCCATCTTTCAATCTCCGACTTAATTCCTGGAAATTCCTTGTAGTGTCAATTTATTTTGTACCGTGTACCCCTTCCCTCCCTCTCTCCCCCCCCCCCCCCCCCCCCCCAGCCCTCTCCCTTCGAACAGATCTCCCGATGTCCCTATTCTCTACTATTGTGCTTGTGTGCTTCCCTCTCTCCCCCCATCTTGTCTCACCTTTCCTTTATTGTTTTGCATGTCTGTTTATGTTTTTTGTGCTTTATGTGGTAATATGTGTTTGATGTGCTAGCTCTTAAACGAGCCTCGATCCTGTACACAAAAAAGAAGAGAGAAAAAAAGATACTATTGCACAACTTAGCAGGAGTGACCATGTGCCAATATCATTCTATATGACAATTGAAGCGACCAACTGCAGTACACCAAGGGACAGGCTTGGAGGAACGCAATTCACCGATTCCTTTGTAAGCAGAACGAGAATCACGACCACAGGTGATGCTCTTCATTTTCACAGAATCCTCGCACATGGCCTTCCTTGTCCGCTCTCATCGAATATAGTTTGATGCTTCAGCGAACTGAACAGCTCAACTCTGCCATCAAGCCTGACCCTATAGCATTGGCCAAATGGAATCCAGTGTCCCTTGGGAGACAAAGTTCTTCTTCACCTAATGGTGGGTTCCAAGACACTCTCAGCAACATCAAGGATGGTAATCTTGAAGGCACTCCACAAGTCTTCAGTTGTATTGTATACCATATAAGCCAGCTGACTGTACACATTGACTTCACCTGAAGGACAACATAGAAATCAGATCGACTACATTTGAATCCATAAAGATGGAAGTGCTGTGAAATTTGCCAATACTCTGCCAGGTGCAGACAGTGGGACAGATCAATCCGTGTGGCAAAACCACGAGTCAAATTGAGAAAGGTAAAAACAAACAAATAAATAACTCCAATCAGATATGAATGATCTGAAAACATGTATAAACAATATGCAATAAAGCTGAAAACCGCTTTGCAGAGCTGCATTTGGTTGACAGAATGCCAGACCATTGTGGCAAGAGGTCGAAGACATTGTAAAAACTAGAATTGCACTTGGTAAAATGCATGCCTCCGCCAGGCTGAATAGTTTACGTATTGTATCCCACTGATTGGCTGGATCTGGATCCGGATCTTGACCAAAGTTGAATCGTTTCTTCCTTGTCACACACCCGACTTGTCCACCAAGTTTCATCTGAATCCTCCATAACTTTTTGAGATATAATTCTATATATCGTTTTTGGTCCACTCAATGGTAAAGAAACACTTTAAAAAAAGTTATAGTATCCGGAGTCGGATTCGGATCTTCACCAAAATTGCACACTACTGTGCAATTTGCACACTCTTACAATACTCAAAATACTCAAAATACTGTTGCACACTCTTACAATGTCTCTCTGAAAGGACCGACTGGAAAACCCTCCCATCTACTTTCTCAACAATCCTCTCCAAGAAGTTCTGTCGCTCAAGCTTTTGGGTCTCACTATCTGCCATGATCTTTCTTGGGAAAACCACATTTCCAAGCTGGTCTCCAAAGCCAGTCGCCGACTGGGCATCCTCCGTCATGCGAAGTCCTTCCTTGGCACACCTGAGCTCCTCACCACATACAAGGCTTTCAGCCGCAGCTCAATGGAATACTGTTCCCCCCTCTGGGCTGGTGCTCCTGCCTCACACCTGGCTCGGCTTCACGCTGTTGAAACCAAAGCTTTCAGAATCATTGGAATCTCCTGCGATTAAGTTAACTCCGAGGGCCTTTCACTCACTCACCGCAGGCAGGTTGGTGGTCTTTCTGTCTTCTACCGACTCCTCTTCGGCCTTGCTCCACCAGCTCTCTCTGTGCTCTGTCCCCCCAATATTCCTTCAGGTCGCACAAGATCTGCCTGCAACCCTCTTATGGTTAAACTGCCAAAATCTAGGCTCTCTGCTCACCTTCACTCTTTCATTCCCCTTTTCTCCCACCTCTGGAACAAACTCCCCCACTCCCTTCAATCCCACTCCTCCCTCCAGGTCTTTAAAACCAAAGGTGGGCGGTCCGCTTCGAAAGTCCGCTTATCCGCTTATCCGCTGCAGCGGACTAACGTTTTCGAAGCGGATAAGCGAATCGGAACAACCCCCGGAAACCGAAGCGGATAAGCGTAAGCGGACTACCGAAAAATTAAAGCGCATCGCGATTCGCCAAATCAGCTGTTAGCCTGAGCCGTTACTCTAGAATTGTGAATATTTATTTAAGTGAATAATAAGTGAAAACTGAATATTTTATTGGACGCTAGAGCGGCAATAACGTCAAGATGGAGAGATTTCTGACTCTCCAGCCCAGCGGCAGTGCCAGGGACAGGCACACGAGCGACGCAAACCAGCAGTCCCAGCACAGCGACATCCACAACCCGGCGGTCAACAACAACAACAACATTTTGAATAAATTTTATTTCAATAAAAATGTATATTTTTGATCTTAAAAGCTTTGTTTGTCTTTGTAGTAGTTAGAAATGGCTATTTAGGCTTAAAAAGCATTAAATTCCCTTTAGAAACGTCAAAAATCGCTTTAAAAACGTCGAAGCGCTTTTATAAAATCGAATCGAAGCGGATAAGCGGATAAGCGGTAAGCGGACTAAGATTTTCGGCCGCTGAAGCGGATAAGCGAATCGGACTACACGGGCTGGCGGAGCGGATAAGCGGTAAGCGGACTTAAAATTTTCCGAATCGCGCCCACCTTTATTTAAAACAGCTGTTCACCACCATCTCTTATCTTCCCCCATCCAAAACCTTGATCTTTTCTACCCCCGCTAATTCACCCCTGGTACACTTCTTTTTTTTTTTTGAAATTCCAACTTCTTTCCTGGAATTCCTTGCAGTGTTCATATGTTTTATACCTCTCCCTCCCACATTTCTCCTGATGTCCCTGCTCTCAAATGTTGTGTTTGTGTCCTTCCTCCTCTCTCCGCATCTTGTCTACCGCTCCCCTTGTTTTTTGTGTTTTATGTGCCGGTTTCACTTTTTGTGTGATTAATGTTCGCTCTTTCACGAGCCTCGATGTTGTATACAAAAAAAATTAAAAAAAATAAAAATGTATCATTTCGTCCTTGTCACACCCAAATTCTTCGCCAAATTTTGTCCGAATCTGTCCACAACTTTTAGAGATATCCTGCTCACAGACAGACAAACAAGCAGACAGATACCCACCCACCTTCGGGGGTGGAGGTAATAAGAGGTCAAAAACAACAGACCAAAAGCAAGCAACAAAAAAAAGAAAAAAAAAAGAAAAAACTTTAGAGGCCATTTTTCCCCGCAAAGCGGGGGTTGGCCTTTTCGGGCACCGTGGTTGTTGTTGTTTTTTGGTCCCCTTTTTGAAGCAATGTTTTACGGCCGGGATGCCCTTCCTGCCGCCAACCCTTTTTGTCGCCTTTTACGACAAGCAGGGATTTACCAGTGAACTGGTACTCAATTAGCCGACCTCGGAAGGATGACAGGCTGAGTCAACCCCCCTGGCGTTAATTCAGCGATCGACCGGGATTCGAACCCAGGATCCTAGGATCCTAAGCCGGCACCCTTAGACGGTCAAAGTCTGTAATAGGTCTATAACTTGAGAACGCCTAAAAGAGAACTAATTCAAACTTGGTACAGATATGTATAATGATGTAAAGATTAACTGATTAGATTTTGGGGTCCCGAGGTCAAAGTTCAGAAATCATGTCAGATAAAAATGTGATAACTTGTGAAGAGCTGAAGGGATTTAAATGAAAACTTGGTACAGGTATGTATAATGATGTAATAATGTGAGCAGAGGCATGTCGGTGGACGTCCTGATGTCGAAGAGTGTCGTTGTAGTTTAAAGTTAAAATTGCTTTCGACCACGAATCGAATGTACATGCTTACAGTTTATTACAAAAATGCTTACTGAAAAAGCTGGCGAATGGAAAAGCGCCAAGTTAGAAAGAATTCCAATAAAACTCTTCTATGTATAGTTGGGGAGGAGGCAATCAAAATTTTAACAGCTATCTGTACACAGATCTGGAGCAGTATTGGACGGCATTAAAGGTGGAAGCAGTCAGTCTGCATATCATTGCCAAAGAAAGGGGATCCAAGAGAATGTTCAAATAAACAAACCACTGCTTTGATAGTAGATCTCCGGTTTGGGAAGGTCACACCTTCCCAAACCGTCAAACCCACAGCGTCACAGAAGGCCATTGTTGCAATATCATGGGTGGTTGTTGCTGGGTCAACACTCAACTCGCTGGCATGGTGACAGTTGAAGTCGCCACAGACGAGTAACAGAGATTGGGATGGTGATTATGAGTTGATCCAAGTAGAGAAAATAGAGAGAGGAGTATAAAGAGTCGTCAACATTGGGTGGACACACACAAACAATAGGTGAGTGTGGAGAGGTGAACGTAGCCAGAGGTATTCCAGAAGGCTTGGAATTAGGAATTAGGATGGGGAGCGGCCTTTCAAAGCTGAAAAGGAAATAGCCAGGGAGAGAAACAGAGTTCGAAGTATCCTGTGAGAGAAGCATTTCTGTTAACCACACAATGTCCAGAGCAACAGCAGCAACCTGAATGAATGGAGAGATCAGAAATATTAGAACAGAGACCTCAAATATTGGTGGATCACAGTGAGGGATGGAGAGAGAGGAGGAGGAGATGAGGAGCGGCTGAAGTATGGGGTTGGGCACACGGCAGTGGCAGGGGTTGAGAAACATGCAGCGTGGGGAGGGGGAGTGAGATGCGCTGTGGGGGTAGCGCAGGTTAAGTATTCTATGAATACCATCTAGTTTTATCATGATTTTAAATCATTCTCACAGATGCTCCAGCAGTTTGGCATGTACTTTGACTGTTCCAGTGGCTTTTCTATACAAGATCTAAGCTCAGGAAAGAGCGAGATGACCGAGGGTTAAAAAACAAAACAACATAATGGCAGTTTTGGGGCAAGAGGAATGAATTAAAGCTACAGATGAACAAAACAAGCAAGGGAATGAATGAATAGGAAAAAGAGAAGAGAGTGAAAGGAAGGAAATCAAAGTAACCTTCAAATAATAGAGGTGAGTTAGGTAGGATTAATGGGGATAGAAAATATTGTGGGATGAGATGGAGAAGATGTGAATTAGTGGTGCACCACCTGACTGGAGCCCTGGAGGGAAGAGTACAAATAAATCACCCCCATAGTGTAGTTCCCCAAACGGGAGAAAAGAGGAACAAAACAGTGGAGGGGGCAGTAAGCCGGGATTTTTGGAGTTTCACCTGCAGTTCTTCCCGACATTGAAGGCAGCAACACGTGGTCCTTGTTGTGTGCTCCACACCTCCAAGATTCCACGGCGAGGAGCATAAATTACCAGAAACTGGGCAACACGACAGTGTCGAGGCTCAGACGGTTGGAGTGAGCCATGACTGTCAGAATCTCCACTCTCTTCAGTAACCTGAATCCACCCAACTTGGGCATCCCTGTATCCTGAGTAAAGAAAGAGCACAACTCCCAAGTTAAAATATCTTTCTCGAATGGGTATTATAATGCATACTGTTGGATCAAATTTATCAAAAGCACGAACCATATTACTTTGGTATCAGAAGGCAAGATTAATAAATCAGTGGCCAACGTGTACTTTGTCTCGATGATAAATTTCTGAACGATGTACCTTCCACCTGAGAATGACCATTATACACACACAGTCACACATTATATATGTATATATATAGCCATGGCACACCATATATTTGCCCTACCTCCCCAACCCCTACAACCCACCAACCCTCTTAGGCTGCTCACAAAGGGAGAGGTTGTTTCTGGTTATTAATAATAATAATAATAATAATAATAATAATAATAATAATAATAATATAACGACTTCACTTACAAGGAAAAGAAACGATGACACAGGAGGAAGCCATTAGCCATATGAAAGCCTGTGATAGCTTTGTCAACTAAAGATTGTTTGTCCGTGCTCTATTCTTTCAAATGCTGAGCGGGGAGAAGGCTGATTGGTCTGTCGTTGCAAGGATCTGTTTTTGCACCTTTTTGTGTAAAGCGGTGATGTTGGCTGATTTCCAAGGTGATGGCAGATGATCTTGAGCAAAAGAGAGGGTGAAAAGAACAGAGAGAGGGAGTCAAAGAGGTGCGGAGCAGGATTTTAGGTCCAGTTAGGTCCAGTTGCAGAATCAGAGTCGAGGGTTGACAGGTTACTCTCAATGTTGCCATCCCATTCATTCTCTGCATTCAACAGCATTTCCATATTTCTCTTCCATATTTCTCTTCCATCTTCCTTTAATTCCATCTGGGTCCACAACGATTTGTCCCACTTCATCCTTCAAGTAACTCACCCCCATCACATCACTCCTCTCTTTCGCTATCTGCTTTGCAATCCTGAATACCGCTCTCTGACCCTCTTCCTAATCCAAGCGTTCTCCAAACATTTTCCTACATGCCTCCTGTGCCTTTGCTCCCTCTTTCTTTGCAGCCTTCTTGGCTGCCTTATAACTTTCGTGCTCTGCCTTTTCTGTTGCCATTCCCTTCACCTTCTGCCCCTCCTTGAACTTCTTCCTCTTCTCGTCAATCCTCTTTCCAACTTCATCATCTTTCCAACTTCTGCTGCTGCCAACCTCCTGTCCCCCCCCATCCGGACCAAACTCAGATCCTGGGGGGACAGGGCCTTCTCCATCGCTGCTCCCACACTCTGGAACTCACTACCTCAAACCATCAGAGACTCCTCCTCACTCACCACATTCAAATCATCACTCAAGACCCACCTGTTCAACACCGCATTCAACCCCTGACCGTCTCTTCTCCTTCTCCTTCCTTTCTGTTTGGTTATTTAATTATGTATTTTTTGTCTTTTTTGTCTTTGTTTTACGTACTATGTAAAAGCGTCTTTGGGTTTCTTGAAAAGCGCTATACAAAATAAATGTATTATTATTATTATTATTATTATTAAGTAAGGAAACAGCACACACCATATTTAAAGTCTTTGGTAGGACTTGGCCGGGGTTCGAACCAACGACCTTCCAGAATCAGAGCGGCCGCTCTAACCAATTACACCACAGAGTCTAACCTGGTGTTGGGCTAGCGGCTAGGGTGCCAGCTTAGGATCCCAGGATCCTGGGTTCGAATCCCGGTCGATCGCTGAATTAACGCCAGGGGGGTTGACTCAGCCTGTCATCCTTCCGAGGTCGGCTAATTGAGTACCAGTTCACTGGTAATTCCCTGCTTGTCGTAAAAGGCGACAAAAAGGGTTGGTGGCAGGAAGGGCATCCGGCCGTAAAACATTGCTTCAAAAAGGGGACCAAAAAACAACAACAACCACGGTCCCCGAAAAAGGCCAACCCCTGCTTTGCGGGGGAAAATGGCCTCTTAGTGTGTTTTTTTTTATTTTTTATAGTCTAACCAATGAGTCCTCAGATGTTCTGAAAAAAACGCCTTTGTAATCCATCACAGATGACCACATTTTCCTGTATAATTTCACATCCATGACAGGCCAGCAGCAGCACTTGCCCTCTCTAGTGACTTTAATGGATTGAATGAATGATCGTTTTAAGGCCATTTTCCCCACTAGAGCGGGGGTTAGCCTTGCGGGCCCCATGACAATCATGGTTCCCTGTTTGAGGCAATGTTTTTATGGCCGGATGCCCTTCCTGGCGCCAACCCTTAGTCGCCTCTTACGATGCGCAGGGATACGGTGTACCTATTCTAAACCGGGGTACACACCGGGATCATTCATCCCAGCAAGCTGGTACTCAATTTGCCGACCTCGGAAGGATGACAGGCTGAGTCAACCCCCCTGGTGTTAATTTTAGCGATCGAATGTGATTCGAACCCAGGATCCTAGGATCCCAAGCCAGCACCCTAACCGCTAAGCCAACACCAGGCTACACAAGTGACTTTAATGGAGTACACAACCTTTAAAGGAAAAAGTATCAAATGCTGGTCTACACACTTAGAATATGTTTTCCAACCCAGGGAAATTCACACTCAACCTTTTTGTCCAGACTGATCATTAAATGAAGGAATCAATCTATCTCCACAAATATCCGCTGGAAAAGGTTCAAATGAAAAACCCATCCTTCAAGTGAAGGAACAGATGAGCATATTCCAATGATATATAACTGACAGCAATTTTTTGTGGATGGCAAAAGTACCACGTTTTCAAATCTGAGTTGGGCCTGATGCTGAATTACAGCATGTCTTAGAAAGGAAAGACTTCAGTATGTGCTTCATGGAGATGGCAGGTTCCTTTCAGTGGGGTGGGCTTTTCAGAAGGAAAAAGCTGCTTTATGGTAATATTGACCTACATGGATTATCACTCCACAGATTACATGTTGGGCAGGATATCTGGAGGGGTGTAGCTATGAACTTCAAGCATCAAATATGGCTGTTCACTTCCACCTGTCATCCCCCAACCATACTAATGATCTCTTCTATCCTCATTAACCCTCCCCAAATGCAACACTTCCCAAGTCATTGTATTTTCTCTCCTTCTCTCCTCTCCCCCTGTACTTATCAACAATCACTTTAACTCTCATTGACTGCTTTTACTATGCAAATATAGCTCAGCTTTTTATCACTTTAAACATTGTTTACTTCCTTGTGCATGCCTCGTCTGCCTGTATCTTCCAACCATGTGGTCAGTATGTCCACCAGCTGTTTTGTCTTTTCCACCTCTTACATTATTGACCTCTCAATAAAGGAAAATGAAAAATAGTAAGGCATCAAGATGAATTGAGGAATTAATTGAGGAAACAAGTTTTTTTTAAATCCCACTCACCCTTCCACATTCTCACAGCCAGGCCACGCTGAAGATCCAAAATTGTGACCCGACCAAACTCGTCGGTAATGGCAGCAAGAGTATTGCATGGTGATAAGGTGATTGACTCTCCACAGCGTCGAGAGTCTGGCAAACCAAACCTACCACAGTACACCATGATTCACACACAACTGGAGATCAATTTGGGTTGGAATACAAAAATGAATGTCAAATATTTTCAAATAATCCACATCATTGGCAGAGATCAAAGGACATTTAGCCTTGCATCATAGAAAATCACTGTTCATAGCTCTAAAACTCAAAATTGTGTCAGTTCTGTGTGAACTGATTATAATCACTACTATAATTTGAGAAGTGTTTGGATGTTTGACTCCTATAAATTCCTAAACCGCTGGATGGAACGAGTTGAAAACTGGTGGATGTACTCGGCGTGTGCCTGGGGAGGTTTTAGGTGGTAAAATAACATTCTACTCCAAGAAGTGGGAACATTATGAGAACAAATCTTTTCTGGAGATCTCCCATCCATATCCATGATCTTTTCTACCCTTATTAACCCCCCCAAAGCCAGGCTCTTTCCATGTTTCTAGGTTACCAGGTTCCCCCCTGCTCCCTCCATCATCCTCCCCTTCTCAATCAGAATTCCATTGTCTCTTTTCATTTTGTTTATTTGTTCCACTAGTACACCCACTGCTTATGGGAGCCGTGGGAAGGGTCATGTTATTATCCCCTTCAGGGTATTTTTAAAAATCGGAAAAAAAAAATCCATCCAAAAAATCCATCCAATCCAAAATCCAAAAATCCAAAAAAAAATCCATCTCTCTCCACTACCCCACTCTCTCTTTTCCTCCCAACCCTCCCCCCCCCCCCCACCCCAATCTCTCTATTTCCCTCACCCCTCTCCCTCTTCCTTCCCCTCCCTTCTCCTCCCATTTGTATCCCTCCCACCCATACCCCTTCCCCCTCATTCTCCCCTTGCCCACCTCTTGCCCCATCCTCCCTCCCCTTGTCTCTCCACCTCCCTTCCTGTTCCTCCACTCCATCTCCTCTCTCTCTCACCCCTCTATTAATATTCCTGTCACGAAGCAACCCAACGTTTCCTGGCAACACCGGGTACCTTTGCTAGTGTTACATGAATTTAGATATAGAGGCCTCCTAAAAATTAATCCCCCTGGCCATTTTTTAAGATGGCCACCAAACATGTACGATTTTATATAATCTGTTTCATATTTTACATATTTATATGATCAATATTATATAATGTAACATATTTTTCTCATATTAATGGACTCATGCACGCACTCTCTACTGGAGTGGCAGGAACAGTCATGTTACCATCCTCTTTGGGGTATATAGATTACAGTACATTTAGGCTCAGGTCCGTTCATCTGTGGTGGATGTGATAAGCATAGTCCTCAGATGCAGTGTTAGGATGTCCTCAAGGATGTCGGGATTCCTCCAAATGTCTTGCTGTTTAGTGTTAAACAGCAGTGGTGACTGTTTAAAAGGGCAATCATATGCGTTTGTGGTTTGTTTGTTTTTTTTATTTTGGTAGGCCTGCCCCCCCAAAAAGGTATTTGTACACGTTAACATGGCATTTGTCCAAGACGGAAAAAACCCTTGGGAAGGGGTGATATTATTAATATCAATTTAGTTTGTAATAACTGATATTATGCTGTTATAATTGGTGTTGTTATTATTTTTGTTATTAAAAGCAGCCTTGGAAAATAGCTACGATTAGCTATTTGTACACCTTAGCACAGAGTCTGCCCTAAGCAGAAAACCCCTTTGGGGAAGGGGGCAAATTAAGTCGCTACAACTTACATGTGTGACACTTGGTCCTCCTGTCAAGATTGGTTGAGATTGAACGAGTAACTACCAAATGTATCGCGGTCAAAGAACCAGCGAGACAGTTTTTATCTGCATATTCTACACACTAAAACACCAAATTACGTATTTTAGTATGATACATTTATATAATGTTTTCACGTATGATTGATTTATAAATGTATAGTCAGTGACGTTTAGACTAGTCCTTAGATGGGTAGTAGGCAGCCATATTGGAACGTTATTAGAATGTTATAAATATACATTATTATTATTCGTTTTTCCTACTGCATGAGACAACATGACTTATGATTATTGCACTTCATGTGTGGCTTGAGGTGTGATCCTATTTCAAAGGTAAGATGTCTGTTAAATAAAACAAAAGTTTTGTCATTCAGTAGATCGCATCTTAAGTGAGTAGATAGATAACACAAAGAGGTAATGGATCGACATTCTGGAATAATTTTCCCTCAATATCACCGATGAAGTGATCCACATGTACATGTTATGAATGCTTGTAATGAAGTTGATTGCTAATTATGTAATCTTGAATTTGTGCCTGCTTTTGTTTTGGGGTTTTCACAACAATATATGCCAAATAAATTTCTATAAAAGCATCGTCATTTGTCCAATTTATGGAAATCATTTTTGCTTGCATAAATGTTATGGGCATGTTTAATTTAAACCTTTACCGCATTGTATCATTTAAATTGATCAAAAAGAACAATGGCTATTTATCATTACCTTTATCCCTGTGAGTACAGAAAGAGTTATTTGCTCATATGCAGAAAGAGTAGCCTTGAAAATGGCATCACGCAGGAGAATCAAGTGAAGGTTCATTCTATAAAATATCACGAGTACCAGGTGAAGTAATATGTCAAAGAGGATAAAACATGCAGACTCAGTGACACAATAATATTCTGGGCACCATGATCAGATTAACTGGAACATCGGCATTATTTGTCAAAGCCTTACAAATGAGCCACTGCTTTGTCCAGCTAAATTGAGAAGAAAATACCATGGGACTCTGCTATTCGCGGGGGATACGTTCCTGGAAAATGCGCGAATTGTGAAACCGCGAATAGCTGGGGATTGTTTCAATGGAAAAAGGGGGAATGGTTCCCGAGTCGCGAAAATCTGCGAATAGAGAGGAATAAACCACGAATGGCGAGGCAAAATCCACGAATGGTGAGGGAAATCCCGAGAAAGTCGACGATAATCCACGAAGGTTGATGAAAATCCCGGAAAAGGCGAGGCAAATCCCACGGATGTCTGCGATAATCCCGTAAATGGCAAGGCAAATTCCACGAATGTTGATGAAAATCCGTGAATGCATGCCGTGCCAGTTTCAATGGGGGAAAAGGGAGACAGTTCATTGCACTAATAGATACTGTGGAGCGTTTTCATTCTGTCCAGTAACTTGGGGGGATGACATGTTACGCAACTGGTGGAACATCCCACGTAGCTCTCGATTATAGTGCGGCTAAAAACCACGGCCGAAAAGCCATGAAAACGCAAAGCACACAGCAGTGAATGTAGAAGCAGGTCATGCTCGTGGCTCGTAGATTTTTTTGCGTATGTCCAGCTACTTTATGCATGGTTGGTGAAAGATGGGTTTTATAAACATGTCAAGCTAGCGGCTCATGGGGAAAAAATTTTGCGCCCCTGAAAAACCGAGATTTCGCGGAACACAGCCGCAAATAGAAAAAAAAAACGCGAATTTGCGGGACACTTTTCCATGTATAGATAAACAGGTCGCATTTTATCACCTGCGAATAAGTGGAACCCGCGAATAGTGGAACCGCGAATAGGGGTCCGACTGTACTTAGGTCATTGGATACAAGTGTATGGCAGAAAATCTGGAAAGCTCCCTTTTCAATTGGATGAACTTGAGGGCTATGGTGTTGAATCTGCTATGACTGCACACGATTCCTTTTGATAAGGGATTTGTAGCCTCGTTTCAACCCCCAAAAATGCTGCAAACTGCTACAAGCAGTTGCAGAGATCAAACTGGTGGTGGTAGTGATGTTCCAAAGGGACCCACTTGTACAAGATCAACATTGTTGCTCCCATTCAGATGGACTTCATGAAGCATTGCCATTTCAGCTGGACAGACGAGTGTGGATCAGTGCAGCTTTGTAGATTGTGCAGTTAATGGCTGTGCAAAAACTTCCAGACAATTCTGAGCTTGGAATTTCCTTTGGGACAGGGAAAACATTTATATATCTGGCAGCTACTGAGATAGCGGTTAGCCTTGACTCAGATAAAACTCGTGCACTTTCAATGTTTCATGCAAAGCCAGGATGCGATACAGTCAGCCTTCATTAGGCATGGGAAGACAAGTGCATGGAAGACATGGGCATCTCTGCCGGAATTAACAACAGCACTCCTTAGTCTTTCTGATGCTCCACATGACATTCCTGAGGATAGTATGAAGGCAACTGAGTGGTTCGTCATTCCGCTCTATGACAGAAAAAGCAAATGTACAGAAGTAGATGTTGCAAGGAGAAAACGTTTTGTCAGAAAAAATTCAGTGGACCAAATTCCACTAAAGAGCTGCATTGGAACAGCACGTCCGAAGAGAGTCATATCAGGTCAGACATGTGTGGGGTTCAGGCACTGCTCTCACGGCCAGAGATTACTTCTCCTTCTGACGGATGGGTTGGATTTTGAATCCAGATGGACTATAAGAGCGCCTCTCTGGACAACTCTACCTGAAGCCTCAAAGACCTGTTATGAGTTGACTTCATGTAGCTGGAAGAAAGGATGCAAAATTGTGGGCTGCCAAGTGCAAAAAGGCTGCTCTCAAAAGCACAGCTCTCTGTTTGTGTGAAGGAGAATATTCTTAAAACTGGCTGGGACACTAATGAAAAGGAGCATACACAATGCCTTCACAAAGTATTCACACCCTATGACTTTTTTCCACATTTTGTTGTGTTACTGCCTGAATTTAAAATGGATTAAATTGAGGTTTGTTGTTAATGATCTCCATATAATACCCTATAATTTTTAAGTGGATTTTTTCTTTCATCACAATGCACTTCATAATAAGGCAAGCAATATATTTCCAACTAACCGGACGGGTAAAGCGGTGGCAGGTTCCATTTTAGGCTTCTGTTTCTGTTGCGGGTCTGCGACCTGACGTCCTTTCCAGCCAAGCCAGCCACTAGGAAGAAAATAAGTTATTGGAAAAAGATTTCCACTAACTTTTTTCACAGTACCAATTCCAGTACTCCAGAAGTACCAATTCCAAAGTAAAAGTTTGAATTCATGCAATCCTAAACTTATTTCATCATTACAAATATAATCCATTGGTAAAATAGCAATATTAATTTTCAAAATGAGCAATGTAATACAGAGATAGTGTCAATGGCATATGTAAAAAGTGCTGTTTTCTGGTGGAAATGTCAATGAGGAAAATAATAGGAGGAATGTCTCCACATTAGAGATAAAAACCAGTGCATTTTTTGTATTAAAAGTATTGGCTCATGGAAGAGCCAAATGACAAAGTAGAAAGCAGTACAATGAAAAGACAGTAGGAACAATGGGAGAATCAATGGACCAAAGAAGGAGAGGCATGAAGAGCAGAAAAGAAAGAGGAGGAAAGGAAACAGTAATCTGCAAATAGATGGGAAGAGGTAAGGGAGGGATTGTGAGGACAAACGCTTATGCATCGGGATGGAGGATAACCTGAGTTGATAATGTAATGCAAATCTGAAGCCCAAGATGAAAGAGTGCAGGGATTGAACAAACTGAGGAAGGAGGCTTCCTCCCAAACAAAATAAGAGAGGAGCATGGGAGTGGAAAATGAGCAGCGAGCTTGCATTTTAGAAGTGTCACAAAGAGTGAGTTGCTGGAAGAATATGTGTGACGTGAACGGACTGTAAAAGGGACAGAGGGATGAAAGAGCCAAATATAAAGATGTGAAAAGCAGCAGTGGAGAAAAGAGACAACCAACCCGTCTGCAATGAGAGAAGAGCAAGCCCTGTGTTTCTGCTACTTTGTGAGAATGCCAATGATATAGAAAACTATGAATTCCACATCATCCAAGAGATACAAGTGTGAAGCCAATTTGACCAGCCACTATGCTCTGAAGGAGAGTTATTAAGGATACTTTTAGATTGATCAATCAAGAAAATGTATAAACTTAACTCACAATCTCATTTTTTCACACTGATACAGAATGTAAGGTGAATAAATATGCCTTACCTTGCTGCAGTAAGGAATGCTGATGTGAGTTTGCTTGCTACTGCAAGGGCCACATGGGACAGCAACGGCTGACTGCTCCACTGAATGGAAATCGACCAAAGGCAATATGAAATAACACAACCTTTGCACCTACACTTTTAATATGCAAGAATTTCTTAACATCAAGTGCAATACAAACAACAACTTTTTTGGTAAATTAAAATTTATTACCACAAAGCTAAAATTGTAATTTCAAATAAACCTTGAAGTTAGAATATAAACAAATGAACACCCCCTGCGTTACTACCCCATGCCAACATTTATACACAGTAGTTTTATAAACACAATCCTGTGGTGAACCTGGAAAGATAAACCTATGTTATAACGCACAACCCACCAACATCTATACTTTGTGATATAATGGTTAAAAGTGGTTCCAAGGTAGCATTGGGTATTTATTTTTAGTTTAATTTGACATAGTCTTTTTTTTTTTTTTACCGCGTGTGCAGCCGTGTTGTTTTTCTTTCTCCCCTCTCCGGCTCTGTAATAAAGTCTCTGTCAATGAGAACCGTGTAGTAATCAGGGAACGGGACTCTGTACAGTGCGTAGATAATTGGCATATAAATCTGTAGACGGGTAAATTGGGCTCGTGCAATAAAAAGTTATTCGCCTGTAAAACATTGCTGAGCCATTTCTGGCAGGCTGATTTCCCATGGTCGTGTGGTTTGAAACACAGATTCGTGCCCAGATGAATGTGTGGGCATGGAGACCTCTCATCCTCTCCTCGCTCGGTGGTGAGTCGGTCAATGAAGACCCGTGCTGTTACAATATCAAGAATATGATTGGTCGCAGCACACCATGTTTGCAGAATATCACAGCTGACACGTCTGTGAGTGAGGACAGCCATCCATTGCTGCCATAGCAGAAGCAACATTCCAAATGTGGAATAACCTGGGTAGAACCCAAACAAATTATTAGAGATCAAAGAGATTGGTCTTGAGGTCAATGGCAATTAGTGATTACCATACTTTGTTTTTGATGGAAAGAAGGCTGGTGGCCAATAGTTAAGAGGGTCAGATTTGGCATTGTTCATAAGAAGTGGAGAAATGTTGGCAATTTTCTCTGATACAGGCACAAATCTCTTGGAAAATAACCTGGAAAAGAGCAAAAATCATGAGTAGAAACCAGGCCAATGGCATATAGTTGGTGGCCTTGGGGGTGCCGATTCAGGTAGTCTTGGTGGATAGAGGGGGGAAGGCCAGGAATGGAGAAAGGAAAAAAAGTAGCAAGCATAATAGGAGAGTGGGAAAGCAGGAGATTAATAAACAACATATAATTCACTCTCCGTTCAAGTCAAGAGGAGAAAGAATGACCACAGTCACATTTATGAGAGAATGCAAGATGAAAAGAGAGACAATATCACAGAATATCACAGAATATCACAAAGAAAAGAGAAACAACAAATGAAAGATGCAAGATATTAAAGCAATAAATAAACACGACTGAAAGTCTAACAGCGGCATAGCCAGGCTTGTTTGATACTTTCGTTGAAGTGGATAATATGACCTGGGTGGAGATACCAGTTAGAAAATAATGAAAGTATTGAATTATTTTGAAGTATGATAAGTCTCTAATCTGTCTGTTACCATGGAGGTGAAGAGATTGCATTGAGACACTGGTTTATTCTATATGTTTTGAGTCAACAATGAACCAACATACACCGCTTCAATCCAGTAACATTGCAGTCATGACAAAGGGATTGTAGTGTTACGATTATATTTACTATATTATTATTAACGTTATTATTATTACGAAAACAATAGTACTGTATTAAGAAACCTAGGCTAATTTGTCTGAAGCGGCCTAAAGGTGAGGCATGAAGGCATGAAGCCTAAGGCCTATACGTACTGTGTCGTTAGAAGACCCGTAACACCTATGCTTTTGATATTTGATGTTCATTTTAACAATCGGTTTGTATGTGTTTCACACTGAATGAAAAACGTAAGGGTAGAGCATGGTGATTGTGACAAATGACAGGTGCGACGATATGTTCGGCTTGAACGACATAGAAATCAAAAAGGCGGAATGTGGAGTCAGCCATCGTAGGCCGTAATGACATCACAGACGTAATGACATCACCCCTTTGATGTGACCAGATCCTCAGCTCTGATTGGCATACATTTGTGGGGGTACACACACACACACACACACACACACACACACACACACACACACACACACACACACACACACACACACACACACACACAAATACATACATACAGACATACATACATACATACATACATACATACAAACAAACACTGTTCTAGTAGGCTTTGCCCTATGGGTTACACCATAAAAACAATAAATCGAAAAAAGGTGGAGAGCTCATAATTCATTCAGAGCAAAAAACAAAGACAATATACAAACAAAATACAAGATTCAAAAGGTGAATGCCTAAAATGTTATAAACAAAGAAGGATAGCAGAAGACATTCTTTTGAGGTGAAGAAATCTATTTTAAACATGAATTAATAGAACACCTTACCACATACAGTCTTGAGAAAAAGGATATGGGGCATTATTGGAAACAGTTTATTGGAAGAGGAAGATGAATAAGAAGAACCTCAAGGTTCCCCCACCCTTCGAGCACGAGTGGCAAATTTGATTGGTCGAGATGGTGTAGAATTTTGCCAAAAAAAGCTTTCAGAATCATTGGTATCTCCTGCGATGAAGCCGATTCCGAGGGCCTCTCACTCTCTCACCGCAGGCAGGTTGGTGGTCTTCCTGTCATCTACCGACTCCTCTCAGGCCTAGCTCCCCTGCTCTGTCCCCCACATATTCCTGTAGGACGCACAAGATCTGCCAGCAACCCTCTTATGGTGAAACTGCCAAAATCAAAACTCTCTGCTCACCTTCACTCTTTCATTCCTCTTTTCTCCTGCTTCTGGAACAAACTCCCTCGCTCTCTTCAATCCCACTCCTCCCTCCAGGTCTTTAAAACAGCTGTTCACCACCATCTCTTATCTTCCCCCATCCAAAAACCTTGATCATTAATACAACCCAAATCCACCTTTTTCAAATTCCGTTTTCTTTCCTGAAAGTCCTAGTAGTGTCCATTTGTTTTATACCGTGTACCCCGCCCCAGACCTTTCCCTTCCACAGATCTCCTGATGTCCCTGTTCTATACTGCAGTTGTGCTTCTCTCTCCCTCTTGTCTTTCACTCCTTTTATTATGTTTACATGCTAGCTGTAACACAAGCCTCAACTTAGTATACAAAAAAAAAACCCCTCTTACCTGAACTCTGACCCAGGCAACGCCTTAACCTTATGTCTTACCTCGAGTGCATAGAAGAAGCTTGTGAAGGGACCAGTCCCCACAGTCACATACTGCGCCATTGCTGGCGAGCTGCTTTTGATGGTGGCATTGTAACCTCCAAGTACAGATGCCACTTTCATTTGGTCAAAGGGGCATGGTGTGATTATACCTAGACCCACAAAAGGAAAAATTAAATCACATCTGTCCAACAAGTTATTCATACCTCTCACTCCGGGTTTTCCGGTTTTTGCAGCTTTATCTCACGTCTTCGCGAGACGAAGTTATGTGAATTCACAAAGTTAGGTGAATGATTTCGGATTTGTCTTTGTTGCCATCGATTCTCTGTCTCTCTCTGTTTGTTTCTTAATCGTATAATTATGCTCAAAACAGCTGGTATCCACTATCTCAGGTCATCCCCTATCTAGACCAAAGATCGATTCTCCCCTCATTAACCCTCCACAATCCCACTTCTGTCCACGTTTCCAGGTTATTGTGTGTCCACCCATCCCCACTCTCTCCTTAATTATATTTTTTTTGATAAAAATTTTCTTCTCCAGTTTTCCCATCCACTTCCGTGATTGCAAATTTGCGCCTGTATCCAGCTTGGGCAACCCGTGTGTCCTCCCAATGCTCTCATTCTTCCCCAAGTCCTTTCTTTCTCCAAGTCCCTCGTGGTCCCCCTGTGCTATTTTCCCTCGCGGTCCCCCTGTGCTGTCTTTCCCTCGCGGTCCCCCTGTGCTGTCTTTCCCTCGTGGTCCCCCTGTGCTGTCTTTCCCTCGCGGTCCCCCTGTGCTGTCTTTCCCTCGTAGTCCCGCTGTGCTGTCTTTCCCTCGTGGTCCCCCTGTGTGTCTTTCCCTCGCGGTCCCCCTGTGCTGTCTTTCCCTCGCGGTCCCCCTGTGCTGTCTTTCCCTCACGGTCCCCCTGTGCTGTCTTTCCCTCGCGGTCCCCCTGTGCTGTCTTTTCCTCGCGGTCCCCCTGTGCTGTCTTTCCTTCGCGGTCCCCCTGTGCTGTCTTTCCTTCGCGGTCCCCCTGTGCTGTCTTTCCCTCGCGGTCCCCCTGTACTGTCTTTCCCTCACGGTCCCCCTGTGCTGTCTTTCCCTCGAGGTCCCCCTGTACTGTCTGTCCCTCGCGGTCCCCCTGTGCTGTCTTTCCCTCGTGGTCCCCCTGTGCTGTCTTTCCCTCACGGTCCCCCTGTACTGTCTTTCCCTCGCGGTCCCCCTGTACTGTCTTTCCCTCACGGTCCCCCTGTGCTGTCTTTCCCTCGCGGTCCCCCTGTACTGTCTGTCCCTCACGGTCCCCCTGTGCTGTCTTTCCCTCGCGGTCCCCCTGTGCTGTCTTTCCCTCGCGGTCCCCCTGTACTGTCTTTCCCTCGCGGTCCCCCTGTACTGTCTGTCCCTCGCGGTCCCCCTGTGCTGTCTTTCCCTCGTGGTCCCCCTGTGCTGTCTTTCCATCGCGGTCCCCCTGTACTGTCTGTCCCTCGCGGTCCCCCTGTGCTGTCTTTCCCTCGTGGCCCCCCTGTGCTGTCTTTCCCTCGCGGTCCCCCTGTACTGTCTTTCCTTCGCGGTCCCCCTGTGCTGTCTTTCCCTCGCGGTCCCCCTGTACTATCTTTCCCTCACGGTCCCCCTGTGCTGTCTTTCCCTCGTGGTCCCCCTGTACTGTCTGTCCCTCGCGGTCCCCCTGTGCTGTCTTTCCCTCGTGGTCCCCCTGTGCTGTCTTTCCCTCGCGGTCCCCCTGTACTGTCTTTCCCTCACGGTCCCCCTGTGCTATCTTTCCCTCACGGTCCCCCTGTGCTGTCTTTCCCTCGCGGTCCCCCTGTGCTGTCTTTCCCTCGCGGTCCCCCTGTGCTGTCTTTCCCTCGCGGTCCCCCTGTGTTGTCTTTCCTTCGCGGTCCCCCTGTGCTGTCTTTCCTTCGCGGTCCCACTGTGCTGTCTTTCCCTCGCGGTCCCCCTGTACTGTCTTTCCCTCACGGTCCCCCTGTGCTGTCTTTCCCTCGCCGTCCCCCTGTGCTGTCTTTCCCTCGCGGTCCCCCTGTGCTGTCTTTCCCTCGCGGTCCCCCTGTACTGTCTTTCCCTCGCGGTCTCCCTGTGCTGTCTTTCCCTCGCGGTCCCCCTGTGCTGTCTTTCCCTCACGGTCCTCCTGTGCTGTCTTTCCCTCGCGGTCCCCCTGTACTGTCTTTCCCTCGCGGTCCCCCTCTACTGTCTTTCCCTCGTGGTCCCCCTGTGCTGTCTTTCCCTCGTGGTCCCCCTGTGCTGTCTTTCCCTCGCGGTCCCCCTGTGCTGTCTTTCCCTCGTGGTCCCCCTGTGTGTCTTTCCCTCGCGGTGCCCTGTACTGTCTTTCCCTCGCGGTCCCCCTGTGCTGTCTTTCCCTCGCGGTCCCCCTGTGCTGTCTTTCCCTCGCGGTCCCCCTGTGCTGTCTTTCCTTCGCGGTCCCCCTGTGCTGTCTTTCCTTCGCGGTCCCCCTGTGTTGTCTTTCCCTCGCGGTCCCCCTGTACTGTCTTTCCCTCACGGTTCCCCTGTACTGTCTTTCCCTCGTGGTCCCCCTGTGCTGTCTGTCCCTCGCGGTCCCCCTGTGCTGTCTTTCCCTCATGGTCCCCCTGTGCTGTCTTTCCCTCGCGGTCCCCCTGTGCTGTCTTTCCCTCGCGGTCCCCCTGTGCTGTCTTTCCCTCGCGGTCCCCCTGTGCTGTCTTTCCCTCGCGGTCCCCCTGTGCTGTCTTTCCCTCGTGGTCCCCCTGTACTGTCTGTCCCTCGCGGTCCCCCTGTGCTGTCTTTCCCTCGTGGTCCCCCTGTGCTGTCTTTCCCTCGCGGTCCCCCTGTACTGTCTTTCCCTCGCGGTCCCCCTGTACTGTCTTTCCCTCGTGGTCCCCCTGTGCTGTCTTTCCCTCGTGGTCCCCCTGTGCTGTCTTTCCCTCGTGGTCCCCTGTGCTGCCTTTCCCTCGTGGTCCCCCTGTGCTGTCTTTCCGTCGTGGTCCCCCTGTGCTGTCTTTCCCTCGTGGTCCCCCTGTGCTGTCTTTCCCTCGTGGTCCCCCTGTGCTGCCTTTCCCTCGTGGTCCCCCTGTGCTGTCTTTCCGTCGTGGTCCCCCTGTGCTGTCTTTCCCTCGTGGTCCCCCTGTGCTGTCTTTCCCTCGCGGTCCCCCTGTGCTGTCTTTCCCTCGCGGTCCCCCTGTACTGTCTTTCCCTCGCGGTCCCCCTGTACTGTCTTTCCCTCGTGGTCCCCCTGTGCTGTCTTTCCGTCGTGGTCCTCCTGTACTGTCTTTCCCTCACGGTCCCCCTGTGCTGTCTTTCCTTCGCGGTCCCCCTGTACTGTCTTTCCTTCGCGGTCCCCCTGTACTGTCTTTCCCTCGCGGTCCCCCTGTACTGTCTTTCCCTCGTGGTCCCCCTGTGCTGTCTTTCCCTCGCGGTTGTCAGCTCTTTCACGAGCCTCGATTCAGTATACAAAAAAGAAAAGAAAAAATAAGTCCACCTCCAAACTGCTCTTGGTGTGTTTCGCCCTGCCTCAGCTACTCCCCAAGTTCCACTGTTCTTCTTGTTTTGTTTGTAATGTCCTGGTCCGTTCTGTGGTCTAGCTCTTCCATACCACCAACCTTATACCAAAAAAATAACATTTAGCAAACTGGATTTGAAGCAAGAAGGAAATCAGAGGCATTGCAATCTCCATAACAATCTGTAGCATAGAAATGGTTGGCTAGTCATTGTTAGGTCGAAAAATCATCTGTAGCATGCTGGAATATTACAGCCCTGGCTAATAAGTACTTCAGAAAAAAGAAATGTATAAAAGAGAGTTGGCCAATTAATAATTTCACTAATACACAGAGATGGGAACAATAACAACAATGCTAGATTTATATAGCGCATGATAATTTAATATCCTCCACAAGCTTTACAAATAAAATCAATTAAAATTAACAATACCTCAAATGCTACGTCACCATTGTAACGAGTTGAGACTTTTGGAACAGTAAGAAGGGATTTAGCTGTAGATCTCGAAGTGCATGCTGGTACATAAGAGGGGATCATGTCCATTATGTCGGCAGGGATCATGGTGTTTTGTGTGTTATAGGCAAGTAGAAGGATCTTTAAAACTATTACATTTTCAATGGAAAACCAGGGGAGGTTTTCTAGTGTTTGTGAGATTTGTGTGCCTTCTTGGAACTTTCTCAATAATTCGAGCAGCAGTGTTTGTACACCTTGTAGCTGATGAACGTCAGATTGTTGAAGACCATAAAGCAGGCTGTTACAGGTATATAATTGGCTGGAAACAAACGAGTGTACCAAAACGAGTGTAGCTTGCTTCGTAAGATAGTTCCGAATCTGTCCAATGCATCTAAATGCTGCAATGGCGGAGCAGCAAACATTCTTAATTTGTTCTTTCATGGTTATGTGACGATCCATGACTGCACCAAGGTTTCTTGCATGGACAATGGGAGACACGTCAACATCGCCAACAACCACGGTCAATGGATGAGACACTGTGAGAAACTTTGAGGAGAAATGGATGATTTCCGTCTGAGAATAATTTAAAGTAGGTTGGGTTTGGGTCACCCAAAGCTTAACATCGGCGACGCATGCATGGAGTCGATCCAGCGAGACCTCACATTCACATTGTCTGAATGGACTATGTAGCTGTGTATCATCTGCATAAACCATTGATTGTATGTCTTGAGCAGTTATGGTATGAACAACTGGAGCAAGGTACATTGTGAAAATAATCCGTGCCATGACGGACCCTTGGCTATACCACAGTTGTCATAGTTTGTATCTGACTTTATCCTGTTGATTCTAATGGCATGTGTTATATTCGTCAGGTCAGAGGAAAACCACTGAAGAACCTTGCCAGTGAAACCAAAACGCTACAGCAGTGTCTGCAGCCATATCTGATGGTCCATTGTATCAAACACTGCAATGAGGTTGAGAAGTATGAGGACAGCTTCTTTGTGGCCACCCAGGGCTAACAGTAAGCCAGTCACTCTACACCTTGAAGCGTGCTGTCTAAACAGAATTCTATGCTCTATATGCCGACTGTGTCTGGGGCAATAAATTGTTGGCAGTCAAATACTCCTTCAATCAAATACACCAGTAATGATTTTTGCATACCTACACTGATGTGATCCATAATGCCTTCCATGTCCTGAAGGCCCCACTTCTTGTATGCCAGGGGAGGAGGCTGGATAGCCTCTGTGCCAACTGCCGTAGCTGCACATACAGGAACATTATGATGCGTTACTAATCCACTTTTATAAGTAAAGGGTGAATCAAGTGCTGTTGCAAATATTATGGCTATGTCTGCACATATATTCTGATTAACACAAGCATTATGCCAAAAACAAAATTGAAACAAGAAAGAGCAATCAGAGATTGCAGACCATCGCCAGGACATCTTTTCAGTGGTTTTGAAGGCTTTTGTAGTGAAACAAATATAGAGGGCGTACCACGTGACTGATGACGTCATCATATTTTTTTTCTCCGTCAATTTATCCCTACATGATGCTCAAGAAATTTCATCTTGATCGGATGAAGTTTTGTACTTGTCTAATTATGATGTCATAATGGAGGCACCTATGACATCATCATTAACATATTTTATTCCACATGGAGAGTTCTTTACAATGAGCCATGTCCCAATTTTTTCGATGCAGCGCTTTCGGAGATATAGACGTGCAAAGTTTTTCGGTTTTTCCAAGATGGCGGCCGAACCACATACCCGATGACGTATTTTTTTTTTCTCCACCAATTTATCCCTAGATGATGCTCAAGAAATTTTATCTTAATCGGATGAAGTTTTGTACTTGTCTAATTATGATGTCATAATGGAGGCACCTATGACATCATCATTAACATATTTTATTCCACATGGAGCGTTCTTTCCAATTAGCCACATGGAGCGTTCTCTCATGGAGCGTTCCACATGGAGCGTTCTGAAGTTTTGTACTTGTCTAATTATGTCATAATGGAGGCACCTATGACATCATCATTAACATATTTTATTCCACATGGAGCGTTCTTTCCAATTAGCCATGCCAAGATGGTGCCCGTACCACGTGGCCTATGGCGTCATAATTATCATTTAAAAAATTCTACAGGTGGAGTTGCACCTATGGTGAAAATTTCCTGGCAATCGGACCAGCGGTTGCAGAAAAAATCAAATTTATTCTGTGCGGACAAACAAACAGACAGACAAACAAACAAACGGACTCAAATGCAATACCCTCTCCTCTGGCGAGGGTAACAACAGTAAGTTTTCATTTAATTTTGACACAAATTTATATTTAATCAAATTTCTGGAGATTCGAAACTTTCTACACTATATTTAGGTCATTCACTATTGGGAAATATGTGACAGGCTCTGTACTGGCAAAAGCAGACACTTGGGGGCATTTCTCTTAGCGAGAAAAAGCCGAAGAGAGTCAAAATATGACCACAGGAACCAAATTGAGATTTTTATATGGATAGAAAGAGTAACTTCTCTAGATTATTATGCACCAAAACATTTTTCCAAGAAACAACAGAAAAGTTGTGAAATTCGACGAAGAATCTAAAATGTCATTCTCAAAATGTGCTCAGAAAGTCACGATTCCTCGGTCAAAAAGACACGAAGATCGCGAAATTTCAATGTTTGACTATGAGCCATACATCGTAATTCGAAGGAGATCCCTGACATACATGTTTGGTATGAATAAAAAGCTCTACGTGTGCACATTATTTGTGCGTATGACCTGTATTGTGAACTTTGAACCTAATTATCTCCATTGTTTAAACGAAAGTATAATTGTCATCAAAATACCATAACTTCGTTAATTTTCATCCAATTAACATAATGTATACATCAAATGAAAGAGAAAAGCATGGGGAATCAATCAGATTATATCAAAATCTCAATTTTGATTTTTGCCCCCAAGTGTCTGCTTTTGCCAGAGCCAGTCACATAAATACAAAATCTCATTGTATAAAATGTTGACATCAGAGCAGTAAATTACTTCAAATGTATTTTCCTGAAAAACATGTCAACTGATACTTATGTGGTGCCTTTTATCAGGTCAATGTGAAATGACAATCATATGAAATACTGCGATATACTGTGTTTACATGACAGCATCGTTATCATCCTCATCATAATCACATAGCTCGACATCTGATAGGGTGTCGTCATCGCCCGTGTCTACCATTTGGTCGGTGAAGGTTTGTAACCGACACATGTACATTACGGTTATTTCAATACACAGGCAGCTCTTGGCATTACAGAAATAGGTGCAATCATATTTCAAGAGCCCCAACACTGCCATAGGCACTGGTGGTCAAGTCATCCACTGCATCTCAAGATTTTTCATGAGATGCATCTCAAGAATAGCAGTTATTCTGGATTTTGGGAGTTTCACCAGAAGTGGGTTAATGGTGCAGCATGTGCACCCTGCAGAAACATTGGAGCAAGAAGAAGGAAAGCACGGAAAGAGCAGAGAGTGCAAGAGCAGAAAGGATGTGGCAGAAGACCGAGAGACCACCGACCTATCTGCGATGGCAAAGTGATTGGCCTGTATACTCAACTTCATCGTGGGAGACTCCAATGATCTTGAAGGTCTTGGTTTCCACAGCATTAAGTTGAACATAGAGGAGAGCAGCATTCCATCAAGCTGCGCATGAAGGCCATGTAGGTGGATAAGAGTTCAGGTGTGCCAAGGAAGGACTTTGCACGAGAGATGATATCCCCTGTCGGCGGCTGGATTTGGAGGCCAGCTTTGAAATGTGGTTTGCCCAATAAGAATCATGGCCGATAGTGAGATACAAGTGTTTGAATGACTGAACTTGTTGCAAAGTTGAGAGTTACCACCACTGCTCTACAACATCCACTGAGGCTTCAATATCAGTGTGATTCTTGTGGATCCTAGGTGCATAATTATCTCTCTGAGTGAACTTGGAATTGGCTTGGTGCACCATGTCTTGCAACTGTCACAGAGATGTGCCTCAGCACTCTGTGGTCATATAATACCAGCTAAGTGCTGCAGGCTTTAGACTGAATACCTTGGTACCACAAGGTGTCTGTGTCTGTGGTAACAGGTTCTTCTATCACTTGATATGTGGGGATGTTTACAAAAGGGATTCTGAGATCCAAGTTGCAGGGTGAACCTGCCCTTGAGGAAATAGGTATGCATGTCTGGGTGACTAATGGCAAACAGTGTCCACCTGTGCATAGTAGAGAGGAGTGTAACAGGCTGATTGATCTTGTCATGTGCGAGGATAAGAGGATTAGTCTAATATAACTGAAATAATAGTAGAAAGAGAAGGAGAGGGCAGGGGGGTGGGGGGGAAGACACCACCAGCAAGGTGGTAGGCCAGAAGAGGGAGACTTGGATAAAGAGAAGTGGGGAAGTTTTGAGTACATTCACTGTGTCAGTCAAGTGTTATGGATTTATTGCAAACGTCACGTCATCTTTTTTTCGTCTGAGATTCTCTGTCTGTGTCATTTCGCCTTGTTTTAACAAATTATATTTCCAAAGACACGAGAGTGCTTGGTTTCATATCCGACCTCGCTTTGGATAAAACCGATTCGGTACAATTGCCTATTCCCTGGGGGTCTCAGTTGGGTTAATTACCCTTTTGAATTACAGACGAGGTTTAAATCTCGATCGGTACACAAGCGCATTCTCCACACACGTGTGTTAGCAACCAGATATGGCCTCAAGCCAGCCATTCACAAGTCGATAGACCTCGACGTTTAGCAACTCCCCACCCGATTGATTAACAGTCGTAGCAAGGGACTGTAAATGAGACCGGCCGAACAAAAACACACGTGCGCGCGCAAGCGCATGCACACGTCTGCAATTATAATTTAATGTCTTACCACGGTGTGTGTGTTGTTTTGTCTTGCATACAGTGTGAAGGCTCGTGAAGGAGATAAAACACAGGATGGATCAGGATGTAACAGAACTAAAAGAATAGTAGAAAGAGAGGGAAGGATGGAGGGAAAAGACACCACCAGTAAAAGGTGGAAAGACAAAAAAAAATACTTGGAGAAAAAGGGAAGTGGGGAAGAATGAAAGCAAGAGGAGCCACCCCCAACCCTGACACCATGCACGCACGTACAACCCAACATTTTGCTTGCCACCAGTGAAAAATAGGTATATATATAATTACAAGCTCTTGTAATTTTATTTTCACAATAAAATCATTTTTCAAAATAATTCAAACATGATTGAAGAAATAAAATCCAATATTTTCTGCTTTAAAAACAGAAACACAAGAGACCGAAATCACCTTTTGCCACTTGGTTGCGGCAAGCTCTGAGTGACTGGTAGAGACTGAAGCCATCAATAGTAACAAGTGCACTTGGGTAAAGAATACTGACTTCCTCATGCTGCAAGAGAGTATTTAAACACAACAATGACCTAAACAATTACTTTGAATAAAATGGAATTGTAATATTTTCATTTTCTACAGTGATCTCAGGCTCATGGAACACTGAACATAAATCACATGCAGGAAAAAGACCGAAGACATCAGTGCGTCTTTTCAGTGTACTTTTACATAATTTACAAGAATATTCGTTTTTAAAACATTGACCAAACACATGGCATATGGAATTTGAACCGGACCTGCATCATGATCCAGGGATTCCAAAGAGAACAACAAACAGGCGTGCCTGGTGTATCCATGCACGTTTCATCAACACTGGTCGTGAACAATATTCAAGTTAAATAATACCGAGCTGTGAGCGGTTGAAAACCGACATAAAATCAGGTGAAAATAAAAAAAAACTAAAATAAATCCTACTTGCTCTGCGATGCCAGCATGCCGTGGAACGTCATAGGTCCTGCACTTCAATTTCAGCACAGGACCCTCATTTAGTAACTGGGAGAGCAGTAGGACCCCTGTCTGCAGACATAAATAAAATAAAAAATCAGTCACAGCTCAAAATGCAAAATGGCCAAATTCCCACAGATAAATAACAAACGAATAGTATTTCTGGCATTACGAAATCAAAGTTGGCCACATCATTAAATTTTCCAGCAAAGTGGATTTCACTTCATTCGATGAGTGAAACTTCACTATGCTCAAATTATTCTGGCAGTTTACAGTTATAGATAACATTATTTTTACTGCGTATCAAAATCTAAGGAAATATCTTTCTATTCAATAATTGACTTTTACAATCATCTACTATGTCAAAGCAGCATTAAATATGTTGAGCAAGTACATCCAAGTCAGCCCAAAAGGACCAGGAAACCATCAGGCTGTTTTATCACATCAGTCCACAGAATCATAAATTCACGTTTGCTTTAATGAATAAATATGGCTTTACTTAGCATTAAGAAATTCACTTAACACTTAATCGTCATTTCTTTCTTGAATAAATATCTTGAAACGAAAATATGTTTTTTGATGTCCTTGTACGCTCGATGCATCATATATCACATGATCCCCACGTCATTTGGAGGATACTTTTGCTTCGGGACTTGTGTTTACATGCGGCCTGTTGTGGACTTGCTCTGAACTCTGAATAAGTACTGAGAATGCCAGCTAGATGCACAGCTATGAATGCCATATGCAAGCGTTACGGTGTTACAGGGGGGAGGAGGTGTACGTTCAAGCGTTACGGGGTGTCTGCCCAAGCGTTACGGAGTGTTACAGGGGGGAGGAGGTGTATGTCCAAGCGTTACGGGGTGTCACTGGGGGAGGGGTGTCTGCCCAAGCGTTACGGAGTGTTACAGAGTGGAGGAGGTGTATGTCCAAGCGTTACGGGATGTCACTGGGGGAGGGGTGTCTGCCCAAGCGCCCAAGCGTTACGGAGTATTACAGAGTGGAGAGGGTGTATGTCCAAGCGTTACGGAGTGTTACAGGGAAAAGGAGTGTATGAATGAATGAATGATCGTTTTAAGGCCATTTTTCCCCGCTACAGTGGGGGTTAGCCTTGCGGGCCCCATGACCTCCTGGTTCCCTTTTTGAGGCAATGTTTTTATGGCTGGATGCCCTTCCTGACGCCAACCCTTTGTCGCCTCTTACGATACGCAGGGATACGGTGTACCTATTCTAAACTGGGGTACACACCGGGATCATTCATCCCAGCAAGCTGGTACTCAATTTGCCGTCCTCGGAAAGATGACAGGCTGAGTCAACCCCCTGGCGTTAATTCAGCGATCGACCGGGATTCGAACTCAGGATCCTAGGATCCCAAGCCAGCACCCTAACCGCTAAGCCAACACCAGGCTAGGGGAAAGGAGTGTATAGCCAAGCATTACGGAGTGTTACATGGGTAGAGGGGAGGGGGCAGAGGTGTTTCCAGTGCCGTTATGGAACGCTAATTTAATCAATTACAATGACGACTTTGTTCCGGGAACCCTTTAGTTGAAGATGCAAGTGTTTAATGATACACATATTCAATACATTAACAGTAAAAGCAAATCACTTTATTTAAATTCCATCATTGCTTGGTTGGAGAGTGGAGAGAGGAGAGAGCAGGCTGAGGACATAGGGGAGTGGTTGAGTATCGTGGTCAAAGCAGGGCAGAAGCTTGGCACCATTGGACCTCACCTCTTATAAAGGGAAGAGGAGTAGAAGAAGAAGATTGCTTTTCCAACCTAAAGACACTTCATCTAATTTGCAAATGAAAGCAATTGAATCAGTGTTAAATAACCTGTTGTACATCACTCACTCACTACATGTATATGTGCATTGCAAGGATAGTCCCTCCCATCCAGTATGGTAATGAGGATCTATACGTCTACATTGCACTGTACATCCGGACATGAGAGATTTTTAATTTTCTAAGTGATTCTTCACCAATGAAAGATGGAGCCAAAAACGATATACAGCACAATATCTCAAAAAGTTATGGACGAGTTATTACAAAACTTGCTGGATGAGTTGGTTCGGCCGACAAGAACAATCCGATTCAACTTTTGTTCAGGTCCAAATCTAGATCTGGCCTATCATTGGGATATAAAACGTAAACTGTTCAGCTTGGCGGAGGTATGCGCTCTACCGAGTGCTATTCTCATTATTACAATAATTACAGAAAAGTGTTACATCAAAATACTACCAAACTCCACATTTACCACGTTCTACCTCTACGATTTACAACATTACCGGTTGCTATTGCCGAGTCTTTCTTCGACGTCATCCTGATTTTTATGAACGCTAGGTATTTCATGTGCGATGTCATCCTCAATTTCCACCTCGGTTCCATACATGTACAGTCTGACAGCATCTTCTACATCATTACTTTTTACTGAGGAGTCATAATCCAAGGATTCATGATCAGAAAATTATTCATCAAATTCACTTTCTGGTGAGTCTGAAGCAAGTTGTGCGGCCATTATCCTTTGCGTGTTGAGACAATCTTTTAGTCAATAACATCACACAGATGATGTCATGAACGTGGCGGTTTTCTGGAATTTTTAGGGGCGTACCTGCCGGATTATTTTTTTTATTAACTTTAACACCTCAAAAATTATTAGAATTAAAAACCATGTTCAGTTATTTGTTTATTACTTAAAAATCAATATCATCACATCAAAAAAAAAAAACAATACTGATTCTGTGGACCTTTAATACAAGATGCAACATACAGGTACTAACTGTCCTTTGTCTGAACTACAAGGTAGTTGAGCAAATTAGTTAAGTTGTTTACAGCAGGTTGAACAGATATTCAGATAAAGACCATGTGCTCATCCAAATTTATTTTTATTACTTGTGAAAATCGAAGATATTTCAAGTATATTGGTTGGCCTTGTGCGTTATTCTGTCTGTTTGTCACTTGCAAAATATATATATTTTTTGCAAGTATGTTAATCACTCCGGTTTGTGTGTGTTTGTTTGTGTGCTTGTGTGTTTGTTTGTTTGTTTGTGTTTGTTTGTCTGTCCGCTCACTTATACTTGCCTACAGGTCACAATTTTAAACCGATCTTCACGAAACTTCACCAAATGGTAGAGTTCGTGGTCCGACAAAATCCTATCTATTTTTGAGGTTAAAAGGTCAACATAGGCCAAAGGTCAACCACTTTTTTCGAATTTCTGAAATCCTCAATTTTCATCTGATTGACTTAAAATTTGAATCGGATTTACATATCGTCTAACTGAATTCAACCACCAACTATTTTTGAGATCAGCCTAGGCCAAAAGGTCAACATAGGCCAATGGTAAACCACTCTTTTCAAATTCCTAAAATCCTCAATTTTCATCCGATTGGCTTGAAATTTAAAAAGGATTTTCATATCAGCTTACAGAAACCAACCACCAACTATTTTTGAGGCCAACATAGGCCGAATTTCTAAAATTGTCAATTTTCATCCGATCAACTTGAACTTTGAAGACGGTTTGCATATCAGGTCACTGAATTCAACCACTAATTATTTTTGAGGTCAAAAGGATGCTCCACTGAGTGCCATTCTACTTTGTTCTGTTTTGCCAAGTGTCACTCTATGAGTGATTTTGCATTTGTGTGTTTGTCTGTCCGCTCACTTATACTTGCCTACAGGTCACAATTTCAAACCGATCTTCACGAAGCTTCACCAAATGATGGAGTTCGTGGTCCAACAACATCCTATATATTTTTGAGGTCAAAAGGTCAACATAGGCCAAGGATCAACCACTTTTTTCAAATTTCTAAAATCCTAAATTTTCATCCGATTGAGATGAAATTTGAAAAGGATTGTCATATCAGCGAACTGAATTCAACCACCAACTATTTTTGAGATCAGCGTAGGCCAAAAGATCAACATAGGCCAAAAATCAACCACTTTTTTTTGAATTTCTAAAATCCTCAATTTTCATCCGATTGATTTGAAATTTGAATAGGATTTACATATCGGCTAACTTAATTCAACCATCAACTCTTTTTGAGATCAGCATAGGCCAAAAGGCCAACCGCTTTTTTCAAATTTCTAAAATCCTCAATTTTCATCCTATTGACTTGAAATTTGAATAGGATTTGCATATCTGGTCAATGAATTCAACCACCAACTATTTTTGACGTCAACCTTGGCCAAATTTCTAGAATTTTCAATTTTCATCTGATCGACTTGAAATTTTAAGAGGATTTGCACATATGGTCACTGAATTCAACCAACTATTTTTGAGGTCAACATTGGCCAAATTTCTAGAATTTTCAATTTTCATCCGATCGACTTGAAATTTGAAAGAGGATTTCATATATCGTCACTGAATTCAACCACCAACTAGTTTTGAGGCAACATAGGCCAAAAGGTCAACATAGGCCAGATTTCCAAAATCCTCAATTTTCATCTCATTGACTTGAAATTTGAAGAGGATTTTCATATCTGGTCACTAAATTCAACCACCAACTATTTTTGAGGTCAACATAGGCCAAATTTCTAAAATTCTCAATTTTCATCCGATTGATTTGAAATTTTAAGGATTTGCATAACTGGTCACTGAATTCAACCACCAATTATTATTGAAGTCATCATAGGCAAACAACTTATTTTAGGGATTTCGCAAGTATGGTGCTATGCACTACATATTTCTTGATTTATTTATTTGTATGCAGCCTGTAGCTGCTTGGCTGCATCATTTTCTGGGGCACGGCTGTGACGCTGATGCAATTCCCCCTTTACATGCCAGCGTGTACTCATTTTGCCGACCTTCAAAGGATGATAAGCTATTGATAATGATAATGACAGGCCCACCTAGTGTTAATTCAACGGCACGAGAGGGGCTTGAACTCAAGACCCTAGGATCTCAAGCAAGCCACATTAACCGTTAAGCCAACACCAGGCTACTAATCCAAATAACATCCTGAGGACATGTTTGCCGATTTATTTACAGGATGCAGGGATATTGGATTGAAATCAATGCACGCAAACGTATGCCCACCAAACCAAGCACCTGCTCGCAGACTATAACAAGACTTTTAGAAATGCAGAGAGGACTTTAATTGGCATAGGTTAAGAAAATAGGAGCAAAGAAAATAGTGTAGAAGGAAAATAAATTCAGCAAAAGGAAAAGCAGAACGAGGTCCAGCAAAAATACAGATGATGAATACTTAATAGTAAAGCTACTCATCACTGCACAATATATTACCATGGAAGAAAAGAAAGCATTCTATGAGAAAACGTTTTCCATTTGTTGGAGATGTTAATACAGACACATCCAGTGCATTATTCAGAAGGTCGGCTTCTGTGCTCGAATCAAAAAGTTGGTTTACCACTGGATGAAGTGCATTGAAGAAGATGGAGGTTATTAAGAATAATGCAACACAAGTTTGTCAATTGGACTATTACGGGGTGAACTATTTCTGGAGTGACAGTGTTTTGAACCAGACTCTGAAAGTTCGGGTCAAATTACACAAAGGTAAATGTTTCAGCTTCGTATATTTATCTTGTAATAACATGAGCCACTCAGAACATTCACAAGTGTGAAAAAAACAGGAAGATAACCCAATCTTGAGGGTGCAATAATCGTAAACTACTCGGAGCTGGGAGCTGAATATTTTTTGTAGCGATATTTTACACATCAATGTATTTTAACAATTATTTTTCATCAAAAGCTGAGATGACCACCTTGGGATTATTTATAAAATTAGAAGCATAATCATAAAATCAACATTTACATTATTGAAAGAAGAAATTTCACCTTAAACTCTAATGCCATTTATGAAGAAAAAACAACAAAAAAGAAAATATAAATATAAATTAAGTTCACATACCTCAGTATAAAAACGGACATATCCGGAGGTAAATCCAACCACAATGCATGTCCAGTCAGGATGTCCCGTTGAACTGCTGCAAGCAAAAAAAAATTTGAAGAAAACATGACGCAAATCGGCATTAAAAGGCACTCACACAATCGACTACTTGTGTTCGCCTGGATGATGATAATTATGATGATGATTTGAGTAAAAGTTCAGAAAACCTAAATTTTAACATCTGAAAAGTTATTTAACATTAATACACCATAAAAGTTTTCAAATGCTTTTAGTACACCACAAGTATAATATTTCATTCACCACTAATCCAATTATATTTCAAAAATGTGCATGGGAACAAGTCTGATTTATTGCAAAGTTGAATAACAAATGTAGGCAAAGTGTTCAGAATAATGATGCTTTGATGAGGTCTGGAAAATACATTTTGGTTCAGTATTATATCAAATTGAATCTCTTTGTGGTGAAACAAACAAAATGGTTATTATAATTGTCCAAGATTATGCAACACATACCGTTTCTGACTTGCAAGAGGGATACACAGCACACTGGACACATATTCTCTGAAAAGACAACCATGGTAAATTTAATATATTATTATGAAAGAGAGTTCAGGTTTTGTGAAAGAGCTGTATGAGAGTGGGTAGGATATTGAAACATTGAAAAAGAGAGAGGGGGGAGGGGATAGAATCATTATCAAAACTGGAAAAAAAGTATCATAAAACAGGTTTATATATATATATATATATATTTATATATATATATATATATATATATATATACACACATGTGTGTATCAAGGTCACAAAGTATTGCAAAGGCTTTCCAAGGATTTATAAAACGTATATGAAAAGAAGGTAGAAAGGATATCTCAACATGGGCTGTCCATCAGGAATCGCTCCACGGCATAGCTTAATTTCTCAACTGGGCACAAGATGGAGCTGGTGATGTGTCTGTCTCTAAGCCAGATGGAGCTCGTACAAAAAACACAAAACAGTTTGCAAATGGAAGGCCATAATATGGCACTTAATATTCAGTCCGTGGTCACCCTGAGATATCATAAGTAAGTCTTTCTGGTCAAAGCCAGTGCTTTTCAGACCAAAGAAAAAATAAAATTAAAACACTTGTAAGATATTACCAAATTTACTCGACTATTACAGTGGGACCTTAAGTGAAAGGTTTGAGCCACAGTGCTGCTTTTATCATATTCCAATGTATTTTAGCAGTTTATCACATTCCAATGTATTTTAGCAGTTTATCACATTCCAATGTATTTTAGCAGTTTATCACATTCCAATGTATTTTAGCAGACGGGGCTTTTGCAATGCATTCCAAACAATGTATCATTGCAGCAACATCACCTGGTTGGTTGACACAAGCACAAATGTCTTTAGCATAGGCTGTGCTCTTTATAGGCAGAGTGAGGGTTGAGGGTAGGAGAAGGGGTGGAGGAGGAGTGGGTTGGGGAGGGGAGAGGGAAGAGCAAGCCCGAGGTCCCCAGGCTCATTTTTTATTGCATTGTTTGTAGCTCTCTCATTTTTTTATTTATTCTGAAATTCAAGAATATAAAACAGTTACAGTACCAAGTACATCAACGTCACTTGCCAGAAGCCAATCAGAGTGCACCTAGCGTTGCACATCCAATCAGCAGCCTCTTGTGACTTGTTGCCAAGCCACATGAAGCATAGATAGCTCAGGCTTGCTTTGTCTGGACATTTATCAGTGTGAATATATTTTGTCCAAATCAAATTTTTATTGACACTGCACTGCCTGTGTCCTTGGTGATTAATACGGTACCATTTTCAACACAGACATTGGAGGTTGTTATAAAGTAAAACATTAAACCAGAAACAGTAAAATGTTATAAAGACTTATGAAAAGTAGTCAAAACGAGGTTGAAAAGATAAGGTATATTGTGCACCACAAAGTGGACAGCCTTGCCTAATCCCTCTTCCCATAGAAAAGGGGACAACTAGCTCACTATTGATGTTTAGAATACTAAAAATGTTGGCATAAAGTAAACGGATACATGATAAAACATGAGTGCTCTGGGTCTTTTGGGTCCTCTGGGTCTTTGGGGTATTTTGGGGTGGTCTTTTGAGTCTTCAAGAGTTTTAAGGTCTTAAAGGGTGTTAAAGTTGGAAAAAGTTCTTAGGGTTATAAAAGGTGTTACGTGGTCCTCCCGGTAACTACCTGGTCTTGGTGACCCCCGGACCGTGGGAGGGACCCCGCCAGAAAGATATATGGTTTATATGCTTTCGTAACGCAATCAAGATGAATTCCGGTCAAGAAGAAACCCCACACCAAGGATCCGGAATAATCAATAATATATTCCCTGAGCAATCAACAACCATCAACAATGCACAATCAATATTACAAAGATGTAAACTCATCTACACAAACTCTAAGATGGCCATCTTATATATTCCTCACGTGAGCCCCACTCCTGACTCCCTCCGTGGTCAATGTCTCCCACAATGTCTCTCGTCTCCGCACACGGGCGGTTGAACGAACCCCGGGCGGACGTGCTCCAAACGTGCCGTCTCGTACCGGGGACAGCTGTTGCAGCGCACCTCCTTGCCAAGCAACGGGGCAAACCCAGCGCGGCTTCCAACGCGCGCGAGGCCCCGAAGTGCGACCCGTACGCGTCCTTGTAGACGGGGCAAAACCAAACGCGGTTGCACCGCGTGCGAGGTTCAACGTGCGACCCGTACGCGTCCTTGTAGACGGGGCAAAACCAAGCGCGGTTTTTCACCGCGTGCGAGGTTCAACGTGCGACCCGTACGCGGCCTTGTAGACGGGGCAAAACCCAGCGCGGTTTGCAACGCGCGCGCGGCCCAACGTGCGACCGCTTGGTTCCGTGCACGAACTCACGGGGACTTCACGTGTCAACAGGTAGTTACGCGTCCAGGTAACTCCTCTCGCCAAACGGGTTTCGGAACGCCTCTGTTTTCCGCGCAGCGCAAGGTCGATTCCACCTTCTGTCGTCGCGGGGCGAGGAAGAAGAATCACCGTCCTTTTCTCTCCTCGTGTCTTTTCTTCTTCCGTTTCCGGCCACTTCCGTTTCCGGCCACTGGTTCCGAAGGGCTCCTGACCCTTCCATCACAACAACCCTTAATATAATACCCACGGATAAGCAACCTGAATGGTAATTCACATACATTCACATAAATATGTAACACTCCCCCCCTTCAAGAAAGAAAGTTTGAACCCAGCGAAAACTTTCTTTGCCGGCCAATTTGGAGAAACAAACCAGATAACTCAACACCCCCCACATTATCCGTTCCCCCCGGGCACAGTTATCACTTAAAAATAAAGCAACCAAAATTTCACCACAACCCCTCCAGATTACTCCCTCTGGACTAAGTACCAACAACGACATTGTCCCTGCCAAATCAAACTCCATCTCATGACCCTCTGACTTTGCCCGTCAGTTTCTTGGGAATGAAGGTTAAGGGGTTGATCAAAGATCCAAAGTTAAGCAACTCGATAGCACTTTTTCCGGGAGGCCAAGCCGAGTATTCACTACATGGATGCCTTTAGGAACGCGGAGTTCACGGTTAGTCCGTGCAGGAAAGTTCTCTACATGGGCGCCTTGAGGAACGTGGAGTTCACGGTTAGTCCGTGCATGAAAGTTCACTACATGGACGCCTTTAGGAACGGCGTTCACGGTTAATTCGTGTAGGAATCTTGGCTCGGCGGCTCCGCCGCCTTCAGTGCTTCAACTTCTCAGAACTTCCCTAATAATTAGGGTGGGACCACTGGTCCCTGTAGTCCCATGAATAGCGGTCTCCTTCTCGGCCACTACCAAAACTACCGCCCAGTTGTCCTCTCCTGTAGACCTCTCGACGCCTACGAAATGCCTTCCCTACTGTTATGGTCCGACCCTCCAAATCCTTGCCATTCCAATTCTTCTCTGCCTCTCTGGCGTCTTTTGTGCTGGCAAACGTGACAAAGCCGAACCCTCTTGACTGTTGCGTTTCCCAGTCTCTTACCAACCGCACTTCCACCAGCGGCCCATATCTGTTGAAGACAGAGGTCAGAACTTCTTCCTCTGTTTTGAAGTTCAGTCCCCCTACAAATAACTTGGCACTTTGGTCGCCCTCCCGAGCTGGTGTGGTGTTATTTTCCCTGCTGGGCTCTTTACCAACCCTCAGGTTACCATAAACTTGACCCCCGGCCAAATCATTCCCGATAACCACAGATACACCCTCTACAGGAAGCGTGGCTTGTAAACCGACGGTGACCGGTCCTGACACCAAATCGGACTCCAACTGGATGACCTGAAGGGGAGCACTAACACCGCCCCCGATCCCCTGTAAACGAACACTATCCCCCGTTGCCGTCTCCTCGGACCATGGCAAAATGCCTTCAAGCATTAAAGATTGGTGGGCCCCTGTGTCCCTCAATATCCTAACCGGTCTCCGGTTAGTCGAGGCTCCATCCAGTGACACAAACCCCTCTGAAATAAATGGTTGGTAACCCTTTTGATGGCGATTTCTTACGCTAGCCATCGCATTCGGAGTTGTAATAGTCGGACTCCGCTCTGGGTTGTCCCTTTTCATGAGGTAACAACTGGACATCAAGTGTCCAGGTTTCTTGCAAAACGCGCAAGTAGGCCCGGAGGAAAAACTCGGGGTCTGCCTCGGGCCCCCCGAACTATAAGATTGTCTTGGGCCCGCATCCCTCTGATTTCGAACCGGTGGGGTATCATAGTTGTCCCCATAATCATCTCGAGGCCGCCGCCATGTATGGTCGTTCTCCGCACCTGCTGTTCCCCACCTCCCCTGCGGAGATCTAGGCGAGGAGTTAGGTTCGTGGACCCCTATTCGGTGGGTTAAGGCATAATCATCTGCCATGGTGGCTGCGTCCCACAACTTTGGTACCTTCTTTTCCTGCAGGTACACTTTGATGTCCTCGTGGACACACTGCTGGAATTCCTCCACCAGGATCAAGTCCCGCAAGGTCTCGAAGTCTTTCCCGACTCCTTTTGACTCACACCACCGATCAAACATGTTTTCTTTCACTCTGGCAAACTCCACATGGGTCTCACTCTCCCTCTTCCTGGCATTCCTGAATTTTTGCCTGTAAGCTTCCGGAACCAACTCATAGGCTTTGAGGATGTGCTTCTTCAGTACCTCATAATCTGCACATTGGTCCATTGGTAGCGCCGAATAAATTTCCTGAGCTTTCCCCACCAGCACACTTTGCACGAGTATGGTCCAGGCCTCCTCCAGCCAATTTAATTGTCGAGCCACTTTCTCAAAGTGTGGAAAAAATTTCGCGACTTCTTTTTCACTGAACGGTGGAACCAGCCTCACATGTCTGCCCACATCCCAGGTTTTCTGGTTAGGTGTCGACCCCGTCAGCAAGGGTGGTGCCTCTCCCCGTTCTCTCATTAACTCCAGCTCCTTGAATTTGATTTCTTGCTGAAGCTCCATGTCACGTTCCTTTAATTCCCTTTCCGCTTTTCTCTCCTCTGCTTCGAGGTCCCTTGCAGCTCTCCTCTCCTCTGCTTTTCTCCCTTCTACCCTTTCCTGGAGTTCTCGTTCCACTCTCCTTTCCTCTGCTTGTTTCTCTTCTCTCCTCGCTTCTGCTTTCCTTTCTTCTTCTGCTAACCTTTCCTGGAGTTCTCGTTCCACTCTCCTTTCCTCTGCTTGTTTCTCTTCTCTCCTCGCTTCTGCTTTCCTTTCTTCTTCTTTTAACCTTTCCTGGAGTTCTCGTTCCACTCTCCTTTCCTCCGCTTGTTTCTCTTCCCTCCTCTCTTCTGCTTTCCTTTCTTCTTCTGCTCTTTCCTTTTCTGCTTTCCTTTCTTCTTCTGCTCTTTCCTTTTCTGCTTTCCTTTCTTCTTCTGCTCTTTCCTTTTCTGCTTTCCTTTCTTCTTCTTTAATCCGTTCCTGGCTCCGTAACTGCAACTCCAGTTTCCGGAGCTCCACGTCTTCTGGTTCTTCGGGTAGCCACTCCCAGGCTAACTCGTCCCATTTTCCTAATCCCACCATAGATTGTATCACCGTGGCCTGCAACTCTGCCTTCCTCAAATTAGTTCGGACCTCCAAGTTAAAATGTTTGGCCAATTTCAAGAGGTCCGACTTTAGCAACGCTCGGAACTGTGCCTCACTCGGTGTTACCCCAAAGTTCTGTGCCACAAACGCCATGGTGCCTATCGTTAACACCTGTTAACCTTCACCCAAGACTTTACCCCAATTTCTCAAAAAAAAAAAATTTACCAATTAATAATTAATTAATAAATTTTAATTAATAAAAAATATTATTATTTTATTATTTTATACAATTTTAAATCCCGGACGTAGACCCAATTGCGAAACCGCAAATCGTAATTTGGACGAGCCCCCAATTCTGTTACGTGGTCCTCCCGGTAACTACCTGGTCTTGGTGACCCCCGGACCGTGGGAGGGACCCCGCCAGAAAGATATATGGTTTATATGCTTTCGTAACGCAATCAAGATGAATTCCGGTCAAGAAGAAACCCCACACCAAGGATCCGGAATAATCAATAATATATTCCCTGAGCAATCAACAACCATCAACAATGCACAATCAATATTACAAAGATGTAAACTCATCTACACAAACTCTAAGATGGCCATCTTATATATTCCTCACGTGAGCCCCACTCCTGACTCCCTCCGTGGTCAATGTCTCCCACAATGTCTCTAGTCTCCGCACACGGGCGGTTGAACGAACCCCGGGCGGACGTGCTCCAAACGTGCCGTCTCGTACCGGGGACAGCTGTTGCAGCGCACCTCCTTGCCAAGCAACGGGGCAAACCCAGCGCGGCTTCCAACACGCGCGAGGCCCCGAAGTGCGACCCGTACGCGTCCTTGTAGACGGGGCAAAACCAAACGCGGTTTGCACCGCGTGCGAGGTTCAACGTGCGACCCGTACGCGTCCTTGTAGACGGGGCAAAACCAAGCGCGGTTTTTCACCGCGTGCGAGGTTCAACGTGCGACCCGTACGCGGCCTTGTAGACGGGGCAAAACCCAGCGCGGTTTGCAACGCGCGCGCGGCCCAACGTGCGACCGCTTGGTTCCGTGCACGAACTCACGGGGACTTCACGTGTCAACAGGTAGTTACGCGTCCAGGTAACTCCTCTCGCCAAACGGGTTTCGGAACGCCTCTGTTTTCCGCGCAGCGCAAGGTCGATTCCACCTTCTGTCGTCGCGGGGCGAGGAAGAAGAATCACCGTCCTTTTCTCTCCTCGTGTCTTTTCTTCTTCCGTTTCCGGCCACTTCCGTTTCCGGCCACTGGTTCCGAAGGGCTCCTGACCCTCCCATCACAACAACCCTTAATATAATACCCACGGATAAGCAACCTGAATGGTAATTCACATACATTCACATAAATATGTAACAAAGGTCTAATGGATTTTAGGGGTCTCAAAGGGTCTAAGGGTTCTAAAGGCTCTAAAGTGTTTTAGGCATCTTAAAGAGTCTTAGGGTTCCTAAGAGTTTTAGAAGCTTTGTGGGTCTTCAAGGTCCTTAGGGTCTTTGTGGTTTTAATGGGTCTCAGGGTTGCAAAGGTTTGGAAGGGGCTTAGGGTTTGTAATGGGTCTTAGGGTTCTAAAGGGTCGAATGTAATTCATACACAAACTCACGTTTTGGGCAGACAAACAGCCAAACAGACCCAAATGCAATAACCTCTCCTCTGTCGAGGCTAAAACCAAATATGCCCAATATGCGTGCTTGCCCACCTAGTTTGGTTTCGTTTGAGTGAACATTGGGAAATCTGACACAAAGGAAATCTTGGAATTAAGTGAATGCAGTAAATAAAATCACCATTTTGGGGGTGTTATACTCCCGGCACAGACAGTCTGTGTTAACGGAACCGTTTGATGTGACAATAGTTATCAGCGTACTGCAAGGTAACGATTTGAGGGTAGGGAACACCAGATTCAAATTTAAAGAACCACCAAGTGGATGCATTCACATGGTTGAATTGTTGATAAAGCAACCTTATCAGTGCACCTTGGGTTTGATTAATTAATCGATGCTATTATTAATGAGGATTGCTTTCTTTTCATGCTGTCTGAGTGTTTGTTGAGCATCAAAATGGATTTTTAGATTTGGTTGAATGGTTAATATTTATTTTTCCCAAGTCAGACTTTATTCAACATCCATATTTTGTAGCCAAGAACCAACATTGTTGACAGAAGGATCAGTTGCATTGTCCCGCCATAGTCACTGATTAATAAACTGGTGTTTATGATCCAGAAAACAAAAGCAAACACTTTCAGAAGCAACCCTGAATGCACGTTATTATTGTTCCATTTGTAGGGTGATAGCAATCACATTGGAACAGTTAGAAATGCAGAGTTTAGTATGCTCCATGGTTCAGGAAGTGTATCCATTTCAATGTATTAATTCGGGAAATGTTAGCTGAAGAGTTGTCCTGCTTAATTGTGCATCATACGAAGGGTGATCCAATAAATAGCATGGGGTTAAGGTGAAGGACCTGTATGTGGAACCTTCTGCAATCTCAGAGTGAGACACCAGTGAGGTATTGGGAAAGAGATGGAGGAGTTTTGAGAGGAGCATCATCCAGAGAGAGGAGTTTCAGGAGGGGCATCATTGAGAGAAAGAGAAAGGAGGAGTTTCAGGCTCTCTCCGGGTTTTTCGCTCTTACCAGAGAGATGAGTTTTGATCACCTCCAGGGTAGTGGTTTGTTCATTGCCTACTCGTCTTCCTGGTTCATCTCCTGTTTGTCACCTGCATCGTCGTTGATTTGTGGGACTTTGTGGATGACCGTCCACAAGGGATAAGGACTCACCCGGATGTCGTTGCCCTCCCTGCCTGTGCTTGAGTCTGGAGCGTGGCGAGTTGGATTTTCTTATTTCTATTGTAAAGAAATATTTATTGTAAATATGTGTTTCTTTCCCACACCCTGCCCTCCCCTCTCCCCATTGTCATGTTCTATTCTTCCCCTGATATTTGTAAAAGGGGAATAAACCCCATTAAATCAGAACTAAGGATCCCGTGCACCTCTTGCGGATTCTGTGCGTGCGAACCTACAATAAACGCAGTCCTAGGGAGTAAATCCTTGGAGTCCTTGTCCTTGCGTAGTCCTTGGAGGATCTCGCGAGATCTTTGTCGGCGAGGGCACGGTTTTTCGAAGCTGCACACGCTCTCCATGCTTTCAAAGTTAAGTAATTGTTCACAATTGTATTTTTTGTTGAAACTGTATTTATCTTTCAGTGTGAGTACCTATAGTGTGTCGCTAGGATGATTCTCAGTGTTAATCTTTCATACCTGTATAAAAAATCGTCGGTTATTTCGTGCCGCGTTTTTTGTGGCCTCGTACTTTGTTTCCTACCTTGAGGCTTTGTTTTCTCTCAGCGGTCGATTGTGATCCATTTACATTCGTTCTCAGTTTTTCCCAGTCTTTTCACCCCATACTCCTTGTTTACAATCTTAACTCCAAAAAACCCCCCCAAAAAACAAACATTTCTTTCTTTGTTCTTATTCGTTCGTTCGTTCTTCGACCACGTGTTTCATCCCCATTTCCCCAGATAGTTTTCACTGTTCAGTTTTAAAATGTTTAAACTTTACCCTCAAGTACTGTATTCTGTCGTATATTATAACACCTTTTTCTTCTTCTTCTTTAAAAGGGTGCTTTTGACCAGCTCACCAAATCTACTCATTCCAAAAAAAATTCCATCTCTTACAGTTCCTCTTTCATACATTCCCTAAACTCAACTGCACTCCACCCCCCCCCCCCCCCCACCCTCCAGCGTCCTGAAACGTATCTTTGACTCAAAGGTCACAAGAAACTCATTTTGCAAATGAATATTCGTTTCCCATTAATCACACACTTTTTTAAATCCAAACTCATCTCTCCCCTCCAAATCTTCCCCATCACCCATCCCTTTCAAATCTCCCCCCTTGCCCCTCCCCTCCAAATCTTCCCCATCACCCATCCCTTTCAAATCTCCCCCCTTGCCCCTTCCCTCCTAAACTACCCCCGCACCCCTCCCCTCCTAGACTCCCCCTTGCCCCTCCCCACCTAAACCCCCCCTCACCCCTCCCCCGAAAATTTCCCTCATCTCCCATCCCTTTCAAATCCCCCCATTGCCCCCCTTCCCTCCTAAACTCCCCCTAACCCTCCCCTCATAAACTCCCCCCTCACCCCTCCCCTTCAAATCTCCCCACCCTCATTTTTTCTCCATTTCCCCCCTCTCACCCCTCTTCCTCCAAGCGTCCTCCCTGCTTCTTCCCCCTTCCAACTCTCACCTCCATCTCCCCCAACCTTCTGCCTCGCTCTGCCCCCCCCCCCCCTCAAATAACACCTCACTGTGCCTCACCCAATCACCATCAAAACTTTTGTCCGCCCCATCCTTCCCTTTCTCCGAGCTATTCTGAAATCTCTGACACACTTTCAACAGCTCTCCCTACCTGTTCTTCCTCTTCCACATCTTACCCTACCCCTCCCCCCCCCCCCCCCCCCGTTCTGTATCAGATGCTCCCCCTTCCCCTTCTTTAACGGTATGGACCTCAAACATCCGGGGCCTTCGCTCAAATTTGACTGATCTCTCCATACAGGTTGCTACTGACAAACCAGACTTGATCTGCTTAACAGAAACGTTCCTCCTTCATGATGTCTCTGATTCCTTAATATCTCTCCCGGGTTACTCCCTCCTCCGGTATGATAGACCTGAGCCTCATCCTGGAGGTGGAGTTGCTATCTTTATCAAAAACTCTCTTCCTCACTCTCCCTGCACTGCCCTCTCTCCACCTCACCCCCAGGAGTACCTCTGGCTATGGCTTCCCCTTCACTCCCACCTTTTGTTCATATGTGTGTTGTACCGTCCAACAAACAGTGATGACTCCATCTACATCTCGCTGTCTGATAATATGGACCAACTTCTATCATTGAGATATGATAGAACTTCTTCTATCCCAACTCTCTCTTCCTCATATGTGGTGATTTCAATTGTCACCATGCCAGTTGGCTGGGTGTGGGTACCTCTCTCACCAGCCATGGCTCCTCAGCAAAGGAATTCTGCGACTCACTGGGACTGACACAATCTGTCAATTTCCCGACCCGGATCTTAGGCAACGGAGCATCTTCTCTTCTAGACTTGATTATGACTAACTTCCCTGCAAATGTCTGCTGCTCTTCTTCTGCTCCAATCGGCTCATCTCATCATGTGCTTGTTAAAGTGGACATCTCTCTGACCATTCTCAGAGAGCCTCCTCAGCGTCGACAAGTCTGGCATTTCACTCAGGCCAACTGGCACGGTCTTCAAGCAGCCATCAATCATCTGGACTGGTCTCCCATCTCCACCACCTCTGACATCAACTCATCCTGGGAATTCTTCCAAAGTAAATTGCTCTCTCTCATGCACAGATTTATCCCATCTCGCCTACAGTATCCCATCTCGCCTACTCTCCCTTCCTCCCATCCATGGCACACGGAATCTTGTGGTGAGGCGGTTGCCCAGAAACAACTTGCCTTCGCCTCCTGGAAAGCAAATCCAACGGAAAAAATCTCATTTCCTTTCACAAAGCCCGAAAAAGTGTGTGTCCACCCTCAGGAGAGCCAGGAAACAATATCTCTCCACTCTCAAGACCGAACTCTCAAACCTGTCTCCCTTTTCCAAATCCTGGTGGCGTCTGGTCAAATCTGTTTCTGGTGTTTGTTCCCCCTCCATCCCCTCCCTTACCTCAAACGGCTACACAGCTGACTCCGCACGTGAAAAAGCTGAATGCCTCAACTCTGTGTTTGCCTCTAAATCTTGTGTCCTCTAAATCCTCTAAATCCCATCCCTCTCTGTACCCACCATACCCAGTCATTCCCAACTGTTCCTGGACTCTGTGGCCTTTCCTCATAGCAAGGTAGAAAAGTTTCTGTCAACCCTCGACTCTGATTCTGCAATTGGACCTGACGGCATCAGCCCACAGGTCCTAAAATCCTTCTCCGCCGCTCTTTCACTCCCTCTCTCTGTTCTCTTCGCCCTCTCTTTTGCTCAAGGTCATCTGCCATCAGCTTGGAAATCAGCCAACATCACCGCTTTACACAAAAAAAGGTGCAAAAACAGATCCTTGCAACTACAGACCAATCAGCCTGCTCCCAATTATCAGCAAAGTCATGGAATCCATCATTGCTTCGGATATCAAATCTTTCCTCTTCTCAAATGGCTTGATCTCTGATCATCAATTTGGTTTCAGACCAGGTCACTCTACTCTGGACATGCTGCTTCTGCTGTCTCAACAATGGATGGAGGTCCTCAACGCCAAACAGGAAATTAGAGCTGTCTCCCTTGACATATCACATGCCTTCGATACGGTCTGGCACCCCGCTCTGCTCTCCAAACTCTCCTCCTATGGTATCCATGGAAATCTCCACGCTTGGCTTGCGGACTTCCTCTCTAGTCGTAGTCAATGTGTGGCCCTGAATGGGTTTCTCTCATCTACCCTTCCTGTTCAGGCTGGAGTTCCCCAAGGCAATGTTCTGGGCCCTGTGCTTTTTCTGGTCTTCATCAATGATCTTTCCGACTCTCTTGAAAATCCTCTCTATCTCTTTACTGATGACTCCACTCTCTGCCGCTCCATTCCTCGTCCCTCAGATCGGCAGTCTGCTGCCTCCTCACTCTCTGCAGACCTGGACAAAATCACAGACTGGTCAAACAAGTGGAACATGTCTTTCAATCCTGACAAATCTCACACCCTTACTCTGTCTCTCCGAAAAGACGACTGGACAACCCTCCCATCCACTTTCTGAATAATCCTCTCCAATAAGTTCTGTCACTCAAGCTTTTGGGTCTCACTATCTGCCATGATCTTTCCTGGGAAAACCACATTTCCAAGCTAGCCTCCAAAGCCAGTCGCCGACTGGGCATCCTCCATCGTGCGAAGTCCTTCCTTGGCACACCTGAGCTCCTCACCACATACAAGGCTTTCAGTCGCAGCTCAATGGAATACTGTTCTCCCCTCTGGGCTGGTGCTCCTGTCTCACACCTAGCTTGTCTTCACGCTGTGGAAACCAAAGCTTTCAGAATCATTGGAATCTCCCGTGATGAAGCTAACTCTGAGGGCCTTTCACTCACTCACCACAGGCAGGTAGGTGGTCTTCCTGTCTTCTATCGACTCCTCTCTGGCCTAGCTCCCCCAGCTCTGTCTGTGCTGTGTCCCCCAAGTACTCCTACAGGTCGCACAAGATCTGCCAGTAACCCTCTTCTGGTGAAATTGCCAAAATCAAGACTCTCTGCTCATCTTCACTCCTTCATTTCTCTTTACTCCTGCCTCTGGAACAAACCCTCTCACCCTCTTCAATCCCATTCCTCCCTCCAGGTCTTTAAAACAGCTGTTCACCGCCATCTCTTATCTTCCCCAATCCAAAACCTTGATCTCTGCTACCCCCGTTAATTCACCCCAAATCCACTTTTTTTTTTGAAAGACCGACTTTTTTCTTTCTTGGAAGTTCAAGCAGTGTCCATGTGTTTTATACTTTCCCACCCCCCCCCCCCCCACCTCCCCACCTACCCATGCCTCCTCCCCCCAAGCCCTCTCCCTTCCATAGATCTTCCATTGTCCCTGTTCTCTGCTGTTGTACTTGTGTGCCTCCTTGTCTCTTCCCATCTTGTCTCCCGCTCCCTTTTTTGTACGTTTTGTGTGTACGTTTTTTTTGTTTTGTGATTGATGTAAGCTCTTACACGAGCCTCAATCTTGTGTACAAAAAATACTGCAGGTTCTAGTTCCGATTCATGTTCAAAATAAAGTATAATCGAATTAAGTAGTTCCTCAATCATAAACTGACATTTGCAAAGAGCCAGCCAAACAAAGTGAACCAATTGCTTAACCCTGCTTTTCGATACGTGCTCTTTGGGGTAATAACAAACAAAATCACCAAATAAACTTTCAGAACGATGAAAATGCATCAGATAATACCACATGTGAAGAAAGTATTTTTTTCTAAAAACAGGTACTCATGCGAATTTCAAAGAATCTCACCTTTCTTCCACATTTAAAAATCCACTCCAAGCAATGGTGTATTTCAACTCTTCCTTTCCCTTTTCGTTTGGCTTCCATTTTGCTGTGTGCAAGGATTTCACTGTTAGATTCTGGCAATAACGAAAACAGTAAAAGCAATGCAAATAAATGGACAAAGACTTGTTACATAGTCAGATTTGCATAGTTATTAGAAATCCAATTTCAGACAAAGTGAAATAACACCATGAAAACAAAAAAAAGTCAAATTTACTTATGAAAGCTGGACTCAAATATTCCTCATTTTAAGAACCTATTATATAGCCAGCCTCTTGTGATATTTCAAATCAAAACATCTTGAACACAATGGTCATGCAATTTGATTATGTTATATATCTCCAGCAGTGGACTAATCAGTGGAAAAGGTAACAAATCAAAATTTTGCTATCGGTTTGTGCCATTTATTTGCTTAAACTTTCTCTCTCGATTTGCCTAAATGAAGAGGAAACATAAATGTGAAACTCACGCTGCAGAAACACTGCTCGCTCTTCATAAGCGATCACCAATAGGTTGTTGGTGGGTGAGAGGGACAAAATACAATCCTGAAGCCAGAATTCACTTTGAGTTTTGATTATGTTGCCTCCATCGACCAAATTCTCTTCCTCCCGCACACAAACCATGGCAGCCTGTGAGAATGGCTGGTAAGGAAAGCATGTGGACAATGGTTTAGTCAATACATATCAAGAATCTGCATTTTATATTTGTACGGCTACTACTATGATAACTACTCTTTTACCATCCCCAATTGTAGTCACACCTTCTTGTGGGGTCCGCTGAGGGAACGTTTTTGGCTCAATTCTTTCAAGAAATGCTTGGCCAGGTCCGATGTTCAAAGTGGCAGCAACTTGGAAATTTGTCAGGATGCCGGCAATAACTCGCCTACACTTTGCTAAAGACAATGTGGGATCCTTAATTAACCTCCAATAACCAGTGCGAGGAATGACCAGTCCATATACTTAACATCCCCCCACGAGATGACACACACATTGATGCTTTGCCTGTGGAGGTCAACTTTGAAATGTTGTTTGCTCAAGAAAGACATTGGCTGCCCAATAAAGACAAATAAGGAGACCCAGAGGTTGAGGGATTGAACTTCTTCAAGAGCATTGTTAATATCGTCTATGGGTTTTCCCATACGATCCTTACGGAGAGATATGGTGAGACTGTGAGATTTGCAGGATTGAAAGATATATTCCAAGTGTTTGACCATGTTGTGAATCTATCAAGTTCTGAAGAGAAGAAAGGCTGATGCCTAACTGCCTATCTGAAAGATGAGGGGTGTCACGGCAGAGGGTGGAGTCATCAGCAAGTGGATAATAATCAAAGGATTTTCCAGAGAGTCAGAGCAATCGATAAAAATAGGAATAGGACTGGGCCCAAAAAGCTGCCTTGGGTCACTCAAGTCATGGTAGGGAGAGCAGATGAATGTTTTCCATTGAGAGCCACACGTTGGCTACTATAGTAGAGGTAATCATTAACCCAAGAGTGGATTTGACTTCAGATGTCATAGGCAGAGTTTGGAGAGCAAGGTGGGATGGCAGACTGCATCAAAAGCACGATATTTTCAGCGAGACGGCCCTGATCTCAAGTCTGATATTGAGGGTCTCCATCCTTTGTTGGAAAAGATGGAGCAGCATGTCCAAGATAGAGTGACCTGGTCTGAATCTGATTTGATGATCGGAGGTGAGGCCGTTGGAGAAATGAAAGGATGTCATATCAACTGTGACGATAGATTTAATGTCCTTTCTGATGATAGAAAGGAAGCTAATAGGTCTGTAGTTCTTTGGAGAAAAAACCTAACATACTCTGGAGACAGACTTAACAATGCGCCACTTTTTGGGCTTCGCTGTCATGGTTACTGCAAATTTGCCTATACAGCTCATTATTATCCATTGGGGTGTCCACAGTTCTTGGTGTAAGCAGGCGGACTTGCCCAGGATAACTTCAGCCTGTACAGTGTACCACATAATGCTTTAGAATTGCCATCATGAGTATTGGAGCTTAAGCTTCTCCAGCTGGGACCCCCTTCCTGGCACCAACCGTTTTTCTTTCAGGGATCGTACTCTTAATCTTTGGTTAAAGAATATCTGCCTTTGGTTAAAGGTTAAATACATCTTCCACGATGAAGATGATTGTGAGGGCCTTTCACTCACTCACCGGAGGCAGGTTGGTGGTCTTTCTGTCTTCTACCAACTCCTCTCCGGCCTAGCCCCCCCCCCCCCCAGCTCTGTCTGTGCTCTGTCCCCCAAATACTCCTACAGGTCACAAAAGATCTGCCAGTAACCCTCTTCTGGTGAAATTGCCAAAATCAAGACTCTCTGCTCACCATCACTCCTTCATTTCTCTTTACTTCTGCCTCTGGAACAAACTCCATCACTCTCTTCAATCCCACTCCTCCATCCCAGTCTTTAAAACAGCTGTTCACCACCATCTCTTAGCTTCCCCCTTCCAAAACCTTGATCTTTTCTACCCACGTTAATTCACCCCAGAACCACTTTTTTGAAATTCCGACTTCTTTCCTGGAAGTCCTAGCAGTGTCCATGTGTTTTATAACTCTCCCACCCCCACCCCCCTTCCCACGCCTCCTCCCCCCAAACCCTTTCCCTCCCACAGATCTTCCCATGCCCCTGCTCTCAAATGTTGCACTTGTGTGCTTCCCCCTCTCTCCCTATATTGTCTCCCACTCCCTTTATTATATGTTTTATGTGTCAGTTTGTTTTTTGTGATTAATGTTAGCTCTTACACGAGCCTCAATCTTGTATACAAAAAAAAACAAAAAAAAAACTACATCACAGAGCAGCAGACGTTATTCCTTACAGGACTGTTCCCTTATCACAAAGCAGCAGGTGAGAAAATCAATACGCAATGAAGCAGTCAAGAGAACAAACAGCAAAATAAAAAGGTCGCAAGTAAAAAGCTTTGTACGTGTTAAAACCAATAACATGTAAACTCAAATACCAAGGTTAAGAATAAGAAAAAGAAAACAACACGATAAGGAGAGGGGGGGAAGGGGAACATCACAGCTTCAAATAGCGGTGCAGAACAGTGATGGTGTCAAATAAACAGACTAGAATGGCCAGGCTAAACAGTTTACATTGTGTATCCCACTGATAGGCCAGATCTGGATCTGGACATGAACCAAAATCCAAATGGCTTGTTCTTGTCATCTAACCAACTCATCTACCGAGTTATGTAATAATCTGGCCACAGCCTTTTGAAATATCATGCTATATATTGTTTTTGGCCGCATCTCTCAATGGTGAAGAATCATTTAAAAATTCTCTGATCCGGATCCGGATTCAGATCTTTACCAAAAATGAATCGATTCGTCCTTGTCACACACAACCTGTCCACCAGGTTTCTCCGAATCCATCAACAACCTTTTGAGATATCGTCTCAAATGAGATATTGTCGTTTCTCCCCCTTCCCTCCCCCCCCCCCCCCCCATCTTTCAATGGTGAAGAATCACATAAAATATTCTCGGATGAAGTTCCAGATCCGGATCCGGATCATTACCAAAATCGAATTATTTCATCTTTGTCATATACCCAACCTCTCCATAAAATGTCATCTGACATTTTTGTCTGAAAATGAAATTTTTGCCCGTCCACAACTTTGAGATATCTTGTTTACAAACAGACAGACATACAGGGGCGAAAACATAACCTTCATCCACCTTCAGTGGCGGGGATAATAACTAAGCATGGTGTTTGCTTAAAGGTTAAGGTGGCAGGCTTAATATCTTAGCGTCTTGAGTTTGAGGCTCTGCTGTGCCATTAAATAACACCTCAGCGTATCATCCTTCCGAGGTCGGCAAAATGAGTACCAGCATACTGGAAACAGGGGGCTCTGCATCAGCGGCCCAGCCTCGCTCCCAGCAAGGATGCACCCAGCAGCCACAGGCTGCATACGAAATGATAATATAACAGATAACCGAAAGATGCTGCAATGTACACAAAGCAGATACACAATGTTGACGAGTGAAGAAGCACAGGTGGATAATGTTGGATGAATTTGCTTGGTCAATGTAACTGAAGCAAATAGAGATTTTGAGCAGTGCGCACAAACCACCAATCGAACTTCAGCATATTCATTGGTGGCCCTTTTACTCTGTAGCAGACAGACAGACTGAAGCAGAGAGAATGATTGGCCCTTTTACTCTTCGTGCAAAGGTTCACTTACGGGTGGCCACCGAAGCGCACTCCAGTCACAACAACAACAACAACAGGCATTTTAAGGCCATTTTCCCTGCAAGAGCGGGGGTTAGCCTTGCGGTCCCCATGACAATCTACTCGTCACAAAGTGGCAAATAACATCAAGTGTACTAAAACAAGCTCTTAGAAGAAAACAAACATTTATTTAACCAATTCACCAACCACAATAAAATGCACCAAAAGGTTTATAGTACAAAAAAATTACACCAATAGTGAGACAAAAACGGTGTAAGCACAAAAACAAACCTGTTGAGTCAATTCTGAATCATCCCATGATCCCCAATCTTCTTCCCAACTCAGGTGCTCAGTATCTGATGATGAGAAAATACAATGACAGGATAAACATTTCAAACCCAGTAGATTGCTACATGCTATCCCCTATTAAAATGTGTGTACATCTATGGCATTTTAATATCAGTATGTTGGTGTGTTTCAAAAAAGACGGAAGGAGTGAAGCTGAATGGCTTTTCAAAATGGGTGACGAAAGAGATATAAATATCTTTTTTGAATATACTATACAAAATAAGGCATCCCTCTCCCCCACCTCACCTAGAGGGGGGGGGGGGGGGGGAGAAGATGACTTACGATTTCCACCCGTGCACATGGCACAGTGTTGGTTTACAGACCCTTGCTGGAGGCGGACCGGGCATTACTACCCACGGAAGAAAATATACTCGCCCCACCATGCTTTTTTTACTTCAGGCATGGACAGCCAGTTCGTGAATGACTTGGATAAAAAAACGGTGAATGGCAAACGATGAACCAATAAATTACACATTCCTGTGCCACCTTCGGTCAAACGTCATGCGTTATCATTCCAATCACAAATTATTATTATAGTATCAAAATATAATGTTAAATAAAGATTGTTTTGAGATATCAAAGCAGCGAACAGTCATCATTTGTTCACTTCCAGATTCGGGAGCAAGGTCGGTGTCGATCACATTTCAAAATCATAATTGTATTGAGGAATTTCTCAAACCTCCTACCTACCTTACAACACCCGCTCGGACCCCCCATCATGTGACCAGATCCTCAACTCTGATTGGTGTACATTTGTGGGGACATATGGATAGACAAACACTGTTCCAGATGGCATTGCCCTCTGGAATAGGACCTTTCAGGCTACGCCGTAAACACTTTTTATTTAGGCTTTTTATGTACGCTCACTATAATAATGGGTATATAATTGATTATAATAGGCTACGGTGATTCTGTCTGTCTGTCTGTCTGTCCGGGGGTGTGGCTTACTCCATTTACAGAGTAGCTCCACCCATTCTTGGAGAGGCTTCATGTAAACAAATATCCACCATTTTATTAACTCGAATAGCTTTGAGGCCTGTTTAGTTAGGCCCGTGCTGTCTTTCTCTCTCACACAGGTTTATTTCAACTCAAATTCGATATATCATTTCATTTTTAACAGTCGCTATCATAGTTTTAGACTCGGTTGAAAAAAAACGGGAAGAGAATCCCATGAAAGTTTCCGTTTATAGAACGAAATGATTTCCCAAAGGCCTGTAAAATAAAGCCCATTCATTGAGTCACCCTCATGATTTTATCTCAAATTAACCATCTGATTTAATTTTTATCGATGGTTTTAGACTCGGTGTCAGAAATAATTGAGAACATCCACGCACACACGGGAAAATGCAGATATATTTTTAAAAATGGTGCCACGATGATACACGAAAATACACCGCCTAAAATAACAGTCGGGGAAAATGTCGACATATATTAAAAATTCGCTTTTTCTATTCCGTTAAGATATATTACTTTTACTTTTGATGACAGTCGTCACAAAAAACGACATATATTTCTTCGTTCTTATTTCATTCAACATTATTATCCGGAAGTAAAATATGTTTCAGGAAATTACCGAGAGATATTTCTTCGTTTTTTTTTATTAGTTATGTGCGCATACACTTTAAATAGGTTTATTTGAAATCTTTAATTTTCACAATGTAATTTACTTGCCATTTGTCATTTGTTGATTACGAGACACTTCCTCTTGAGGATCGTGACAACTCATGCGTTGCGTGGAAACTCCCATTTCCAAAATGAATGAGACGGTCGATGAAGAACGCAGACTTGAACAGGATGCAGCAAGAAAATGAATGAGACAGGCGAACGAGTCCGGCGACGAACGTCAATGCAGACTTGAACAGGATGCAGCAAGAAAAAGAACGAGACGGGAGAACGAGACCCTCGACGAACGGGATCACAGACTCGCACAGGATGCTGCTGCAACAACGATGAGAAGGGTTGGAGAGTAGCGAGGGGTTGGAGAGGAGTTAGGGGTTGGAGAGGAGCGAGAAATTGGAGAGGAGTGAGGGGTTGGAGAGTGAGGAGCAAGGGGTTGGAGAGCGAGGAGTTGGAGAGTGAGGAGCTAGGGGTTGGAGAGTGAGGAGCTAGGGGGTTGGAGAGTGAGGAGCTAGGGGTTGGAGAGTGAGGAGCTAGGGGTTGGAGAGTGAGGAGCTAGGGGTTGGAGAGCGAGGAGCCAAGGGGTTGGAGAGCGAGGAGCGAGGGGTTGGAGAGCGAGGCACTAGGGGTTGGAGAGCGAGGAGCTAGGGGTTGGAGAGCGAGGAGCTAGGGGTTGGAGAGCGAGGCGCTAGGGGTTGGAGAGCGAGGAGCTAGGGGTTGGAGAGCGAGGAGCTAGGGGTTGGAGAGCGAGGAGCTAGGGGTTGGAGAGCGAGGAGCTAGGGGTTGGAGAGCGAGGAGCTAGGGGTTGGAGAGCGAGGAGCTAGGGGTTGGAGAGCGAGGAGCTAGGGGTTGGAGAGCGAGGAGCTAGGGGTTGGAGAGCGAGGAGCTAGGGGTTGGAGAGCGAGGAGCTAGGGGTTGGAGAGCGAGGAGCTAGGGGTTGGAGAGCGAGGAGCTAGGGGTTGGAGAGCGAGGAGCGAGGGGTTGGAGCGAGAGGAGCGAGGGGTTGGAGAGCGAGGAGCTAGGGGTTGGAGAGCGAGGAGCTAGGGGTTGGAGAGCGAGGAGCGAGGGGTTGGAGAGTGAGGAGCAAGGAGTTTGAGAGTGAGGGCCGATTGGAGTGGAGAGTGAGGAGCGATTGGAGAGGAGAGTGAGGAGCGATTGGAGAGGAGAGTGAGGAGCGATTGGAGAGGAGAGTGAGGAGCAATTGGAGGGGAGTGTGAGGAATTGGAGAGGAGTGTGGGGGATTGGAGAGGAGTGTGAGGGATTGGAGAGGAGTGTGCGGAAGTATTGGAGAGGAGTGTAAGGAGGTATTGGAGGGGAGTGTGAGGAGGAGTGGGATTGGAGAGGCATGAGGGTGGAGAGAGGAGAGTGTCAGGTGGAGAGGAGTGAGGGGTCACATATTATGTGAAATAAATAACTTGTGTTCATGACACCATTTCTGGATCTGATGAATTGCCAGTAACCATTTTGTAAAATTTAATGTGCAGCATCTAAATCAAGATGTCCAAATGTCACACACGTCCATGCCCGTGGGATTCCCATGGGTGACCCCACTAGACTGCAGGAAGAAAACGAACGAGACGGGAGAACGAGACCCTCGACGAACGTGATCACAGACTCACACAGGATGCTGCTGCAACAATGATGAGGAGGGTTGGAGAGGAGCGAGGGGAAGGAGAGGAGTTAGGGGTTGGAGAGTGAGGAGCTAGGGGTTGGAGAGTGAGGAGCTAGGGGTTGGAGAGTGAGGAGCTAGGGGTTGGAGAGTGAGGAGCTAGGGGTTGGAGAGTGAGGAGCTAGGGGTTGGAGAGGAGCGAGGGGTTGGGGAGCGAGGGTTTGGAGAGTGAGGAGTGAGGAGTTGGAAAGTGAGGAGTGAGGAGTTGGAGAGTGAGGAGTGAGGGGTTAGAGAGAGAGGCGAGGGGTTGGAGAGTGAGGAGCGAGGGGTTGGAGAGCGAGGAGCTAGGGGTTGGAGAGCGAAGAGCTAGGGGTTGGAGAGCGAGGAGCTAGGGGTTCGAGAGCGAGGAGCTAGGGGTTGGAGAGTGAGGAGCTAGGGGTTGGAGAGCGAGGAGCTAGGGGTTGGAGAGCGAGGAGCTAGGGGTTGGAGAGCGAGGAGCTAGGGGTTGGAGAGCGAGGAGCTAGGGGTTTGTAGAGCGAGGAGCTACGGGTTGGAGAGCGAGGAGCTACGGGTTGGAGAGCGGGGAGCTAGGGGTTGGAGAGCGAGGAGCTAGGGGTTGGAGAGCGAGGAGCTAGGGGTTGGAGAGCGAGGAGCTAGGGGTTGGAGAGCGAGGAGCTAGGGGTTGGAGAGCGAGGAGCTAGAGGTTGGAGAGCGAGGAGCTAGGGGTTGGAGAGCGAGGAGCTAGGGGTTGGAGAGCGAGGAGCTAGAGGTTGGAGAGCGAGGAGCTAGGGGTTGGAGAGCGAGGAGATAGGGGTTGGAGAGCGAGTAGCTCGGGGTTGGAGAGCGAGTAGCTCGGGGTTGGAGAGCGAGGAGCGAGGGGTTGGAGAGCGAGGAGCTAGGGGTTGGAGAGCGAGGAGCTATGTGTTGGAGAGCGAGGAGCGAGGGTTTGGAGAGTGAGGAGCAAGGAGTTGGAGAGTGAGGGCCAATTGTAGCGGAGAGTGAGGAGCGATTGGAGTGGAGTGTGAGGAATTGGAGAGGAGTGTGAGGCATTGGAGAGGAGTGTGAGGCATTGGAGAGGAGTGTGAGGGATTGGAGAGGAGTGTGAGGGATTGGAGAGGAGTGTGCGGAAGTATTGGAGAGGAGTGTGAGGAGGTTTTGGATGGGAGTGTGAGGAGGAGTGGGATTGGAGAGGCATGAGAAGGAGAGAGGAGAGTGTCAGGTGGAGAGGAGTGAGGGGTCACATATTATGTGAAATAAATAAATTGTGTTCATGACACCATTTCTGGATCTGATGAACTGCCAGTAACCATTTTGTAAAATTTAATGTGCAGCATCTTCTTCTTTCTTTCTTTCTTTTTTTTTTTTTTTTTGTATACAAGATTGAGGCTCGTGAAAGAGCTAACATTAATCACACAAAACACAAAAAATAAGGGGAGCGGCAGACAAGATGGGGAGAGAGGGAGAGAGGAGAGGGGGAAAGACACAAACACAACATTTGAGAGCAGGGACAACGGGAGAAATGTGGGAGGGGGAGGGCTTTGGGGGAGGTGGGAGAGGTATAAAACATATGAACACTGCAAGGACTTCCAGGAAATAAGTTGGAGTTAAAGAAAAGAAGAAAAAAGTGTATCTGGGGTGAATTAGCGGGGGTAGAAAACATCAAGGTTTTGGATGGGGGAAGATAAGAGATGGTGGTGAACAGCTGTTTTAAAGACCTGGAGAGAGGAGTGGGATTGAAAGGAGTGGGGGAGTTTGTTCCAGAGGCGGGAGAAAAGGGGAATGAAAGAGTGAAGGTGAGCAGAGAGCCTAGATTTTGGCAGTTGAACCATAAGAGGGTTGCAGGCAGATCTTGTGCGACCTGAAGGAATATTGGGGGGGACAGAGCACAGAGAGAGCTGGGGGAGCAAGGCCGGAGAGGAGTCGGTAGAAGACGGAAAGACCACCAACCTGCCTGCGGTGAGTGAGTGAAAGGCCCTTGGAGTTAACTTCATCGCAGGAGATTCCAATGATTCTGAAAGCTTTGGTTTCAACAGCGTGAAGCCGAGCTAGGTGTGAGGCAGGAGCACCAGCCCAAAGGGGGGAACAGTATTCCATTGAGCTGTGGAAGGAAGCCTTGTATGTGGTGAGGAGCTCAGGTGTGCCAAGGAAGGACTTCGCACGACGGAGGATGCCCAGTCGGCGACCGGCTTTGGAGGCCAGCTTGGAAATGTGGTTTTCCCAAGAAAGATCATGGCAGATAGTGAGACCCAAAAGCTTGAGCGACAGAACTTCTTGGAGAGGATTGTTGAGAAAGTAGATGGGAGGGTTTTCCAGTCGGTCCTTTCGGAGAGACATTGTAAGTGTGTGATTTGTCAGGATTGAAAGACATGTTCCACTTGTTTGACCAGTCTGTGATTTTTTCCAGGTCTGCAGAGAGTGAGGAGGCTGCAGACTGCTGATCTGAGGGATGAGGAATGGAGCGGCAGATAGTGGAGTCATCAGCAAAGAGTTAGAGAGGATTTTCAAGAGAGTCAGAGAGATCATTGAGGAAGACCAGAAAAAGCACAGGGTCCAGAACACTGCCTTGAGGAACTCCAGCCTGAACAGGAAGGGGAGATGAGAGAAACCCATTCAGGGCCACACGTTCACTACCACCAGAGAGGAAGTCCACCAGCCATGCGTGGAGATTTCCATGGATACCATAGGAGGAGAGTTTGGTGAGCAGAGCGGGGTGCCAGACCGCATCGATGGCACGTGATATGTCAAGGGAGAGAGCTCTAATTTCCTGTTTGGCATTGAGGACCTCCATCCATTGTTGAGGCAGCAGAAGCAGCATGTCCAGAGTAGAGTGAGCAGGTCTGAAACCAAATTGATGATCAGAGATCAAGCCATTGGAGAAGAGGAAAGATTTGATATCCAAAGCAATGATGGATTCCATGAGTATATGATTCCATGATGGATTCCACGAGTCTCGTAGTATATAGGTGAGGTTCTAGGCCATTCCACTCCAACATAGAATTAACTGTGCAATTAAAGTCACCACCCCTAATTAGACATGTCTGTAAATACGTTTGAAGGAAAGTCCTTAATTCACCAGAAAAGGAAATGTGAACGTTACTTTTGCTTGAAGCATACATGTTTAGAATCATAAACTTGACATTATTAACGTAAAAGGTGATAGAGCAGTGATGGGCAACCCAGGAGAGTGAGTGGGCAGCATGATTGGCCATCCTTCATCTCAGTGGGCCGCAAGATTGAAATTGGCCATATGCACTCACCACGACCCCACAGAAAAGCTTTAAAATATTTAATACAGGCCGCATATTTCAGAACGACCTATAGAAAATGCTTATTCATTCAGAAATTAAATATAATTGCCATCAACTATAAATATTAGTAAAAGCAAAATAAATATTTATTTAGGCTTAGCGTACAATACATTACACTCAATGCGACATCTGGTTGGATATGTCCTCCACAAGCTTTTTCAGATTAGGGGTCAGGGAGGTGCAGACACATCACAATTTAGCATTGAGTTTCCCATCCGCTAGTCTGTTGCGATTCTTGCACTTGATGTGCTCATTGGTTAAAGGCAATACTGGAAGATGTCATCTTGCCCGACGCATAATATTGTCATCCTATATTACCATATTTAAAAAAATACTGTATGTGTGTGAGTTTAATTTAAAAAATTAAGAAACTTAGTTAAATTAGGTGTAATGATATGGAGCTCCAAAAAAGAAGACTTTTCCTATTGATTAGTACAGACAACCGACGAAACGCGGAAACCTGGTTGACGTCAGTCTAACGAAGGAACCGTGGTCAGGTGGTTTCATCATGCGTGTTGGCAACGGTGAACAGAATGTCTCGTTGGCCGCAATCAGAAGCCTGATGAGCCACAGGTTGCCCACCACTGTCATAGAGGCAATGCGACCACCAATAAAGTTTGCAAATCGAGGAGAGGGTGGTTGAAAATGATTTCCCAAAATAAACATAATACCTGCCTGACAGGAAGAGTCTTTACTACAAAAAAAAAAAAGATTCCATCTCTATACAAAAATGATTTACTCTAAGGCCTGAACAGACCTGACATCAGTTTCTTGCAGCAAGGCTACATCAAGGCCACATTCTTCTACAAGCTTCTTGACTTTGAACATGGTGGAGAGAATTTCTACCACAATTAATAAAAATTATAGTTCCAATCTTAAAATGAGTGCGAGATTGATGGCATGCCATCACAAATCCACACACTTCCCACAAAATGCAAAGTTAAAAGATGGCATAGAGTTCCACCAGGAATGACGCAATATAAAATTTAGAGTTAAACTTTATTTTTCATTTTTGACCTCTGTGACCCCAAGTCCACACCCACTGGGGCATGAATGGGGTTAAATTTAAAAAAACATTGTTATCTATTTCATGATTCCCCAAATGTTGAATGCATAAACAAAGTTTATTTGCCTTCTCAAAAATGTGCCAGTAATTGCATTCTTTAGTATTTGACCTTTTTGACCCAACCCAGGGCCAAAAATGAGTCTGCTGTCTCATCTTGACATGTGGTGATCATAACGACCATGTTTGGTGAATTTATGCACAACTATTTAGGGGGAGATAGCGTGACGAAAGAGGGGCAGACAGATAGGCGGAGCCCAGTAAGTATGTCCCGTTTATTAATTTTTTTGGCCATCTGCCCATCACGTCACGTTTCACATTCGTGGTGAAAAGACCTGAGCAGTTGGCTTAACGGTGAAGGTGGCTGGCTGCAAGTCTGAATAGTAATCTCCCAAATTTATATTTATTTTCCTAAATTGATTTTGTAAAAAAAGAAATTTTAAAAAGTTGAACCATGGCCCTGGTCAGCCAACTATTTCACTTCACTCTGACTAAATTATTTGTCCAACTCAAACTCAGTCTTATTTAATTGGTCACACAGACTTCTGCAATCCCACATCACCATACAGTCTTCAATATTGGTGCAAGGGCCCCTATCAGGTACATTAACCTGCTGTTCCACCATATAATCAGCAATTTGTGCCACAATAGCTTCACATAGCTGATCAGTTAAAGCAACATTAGATGTGGCATCATCAGCACAATGGGTTTGTGCAACTGTCGTGCCAGTGCTTGCAGCCAATGACAAGGAGCTGTCTGACATTACTCGATTTATCCAGGCTCGAGATAACTACACTGGTAGCACTAAGCCAATGGCCAATACATGCCCACCTGGTGACCAGCATAGAGATATTCAAATGTGCACAGGTAGGGGGAATGGGCAAATCGTGTGTTTCATCAGCTCCAATTGGTTTATTGGATTATATGTCAGTTTTAGCATTTCTATATTTAATGGAACGAGAGATCTCAGCACTTATGAAATGTGATACATCATACATGGAGTCTCATCATACATACATGGAGTCATCATACCATACATTGAGTCTCTCAGTGATCACGAGTCTCTCAAGCAATCGACAAGAGTTGTCTGCCTATGTCAAGTGGCTAACATAACACATTGTCCTGGTATTATTTTTACTCTCTCAATGTATGTTTTGATTGATTTTTCAAGCACTATGAAATTCCCAAATCTTTATTGAATTATTTTCTGAAGCTGAAGACACAGCACCTCCCTCATAATTAGGGGACGTCTTTTTATTATGTACGTATATATATCAGAAATATATATACGTACATATATATTGGAATCACCATGCACATACAAGATAGAAGTCCCGACATACTAATAGATAAATCTGCTAATATTTTTAAAATAAAGCTGCTATTCTGACTGACCTGTTGTTGTTGTTGTTGTTTTTTTTTGGGGGGGGGGGGGGGTGTTGCATACCGTCAGGTGGGTCACGTGACCACATGACGTCACGCGTATGTGACCATTTGCCATTTGGTGCATTCTGTCATCCTTTTTTAACTGGTGACTACAACTATACAACACCTCACATACATTGCTCAAAAAAAAAAAAGCCAATAAATATAATAAAATTTGTATTACCATCAGTGAGGTATTTTACACACATCCTCAAACCGATTGATTGGGTACACAGCTGAGCTGAAGGTATTGGACGCTATCAGTATCACTATCAGTATCATTCATTTCGGCCTGTAGATCCATAATGATAATACCTGTCCCACGGTCGAAATACATACATCGCCCGAATCGTAAACTGCAAGAACACATTCAAGCAAACACGCCTGGGTTCGGATCTTCACTCACGGGGACCAACGTCCACCATGCATGACCAAGGTCCGGTCGAGTGTCCAATCAGTACACGTGGAAAATAATAAATAAGTCTCGCTTTCACCTTTCCTCTTAACGTCTTCTTTGGATGTTTGCTGGAACAGGAAGTCTTGCACAGCTTGTATATCTTGGAACTGGCAGAACTCACTCAAAGTGCACATCTTGACACACTACCTTCCAGGCCACGGCACATCAAACTAATGCGTGTGACGTCGGCACTGGATACGAGATGACGTTGCACTGGATACGAGATGACGTTGCACTGGAAACGAGATGACGTCGGCACTGTATACGAGATGACGTTGCACTTCATACGAGATGACGTTGCACTTCATACGAGATGACATCATTTCGTCACGACAAGACGTTCAAGCCTCAACGAGAGGACGGCAGAGGAGAGTCGGTGTAGCAGCGGCTTTTGGTTTCTACAGAATATTTTACTTCAATATACCATGACATTATGTTTAATACAAAAACGTGTAATAATTGCAAGAGCAACCTAAAGTAGATGGAAGCACGAGGACATTATCAGTAATACAATGTTCGTTCCAAATTTAATAATCAGGAAATGAGCTGCGACAAACCGTACGGAGTTACGTCAGTTAATAACTTGTGCGCTGAGTTATTGGCGCGAAGTTTGGACCAGGGGTGTGAAGAGCCGCGAGTTGCAGCACTACTGATGACGATGAGGCCGGTGCGGTTTGTACACGAGGTGGATATTAATCCCAAAGTACTTGCTGCTCTACGAAAAGGTTTGCCTTGGATTTGGAATATTATGGAACGAGGTTGAATGCGTGACGTCACCCCCACATCCCCTCTTGTGTGACAACGCACCTTGACTGGATCACTAGAACGCAATTGTTGCTTTAATTACCCGTTTAGACTGTTGACGTGATTTTGAACAGTCCAAACATGAATGAAAATGATTGAGTTGTGGTAACGAAACGAACAATCAAATCATTCCCAGAGTTTGAATCGTTCGTTATACTTATACTGTTAATCTATATACATGTATATATAAAACACTGTGTGTGTGTGTGTGTGTGTATATATATATATATATATATATGTGTGTATCTTCTATCTATAATTCCAGTAATCTCTGTGTGTGTGTGTGTGTGTGTGTGTGTGTATATGTGTGTATGTCTGTGTGTTTGTCTGTGACCGCTGTTTCTCGACAACCACGGGTCCGATATACTTGAAACTTGCCAGGTATATTGCTGGGGACCCGAGGATGTGCCTTTTCAAGGTTTCATATTAATCGGACAAGTAGTTACCGAGCTATGTCCAAAAAACGATTCAACCAATCAGAGAGCAGCGAGTTATCACGTGTGCCGAACGTGGCGAACAGACTCTGCCTCGGACGGCACATTTGAGAGCGTATTCATTTATTTCACGTTGGCAAACTATGTTGCCGCTATGTTGGCGTTAAACTATGTTTTAAAACTAATTAAAACTAATTTGCGATTCTTTCGCTTTCCTGCGCGTTTGTGCACGCTATGGCGATTTCTTTACCAAACTCCGCAAGCCGTTCGCTTTGGACCAAACCATTTCATGTAAATAGAGGGGGGGGATTGTCACCGTACTCGCAAGCCGTTCGCTTTGGACCAAACCATTTCATGTAAATAGAGGGGGGGGATATAATTTTAGATATAGATATAGTACGGGCATGCCCTAGTATATAATGTTACCGATAGACTCCTAAACGGAGAGGCTTACGTGCTTGATATTTGGCATAGACGTGGCCATTGAGCCTGGGACGAACATGGCCGAACTCAAAATATTTGACGATCCATATTTTTTATTCATATTTACCTCAGCGCACGGAATCAACGGAATCGGAGTAGGTGGGCGCTGATTCGCTCAGAGCGATCACGTGATGACGCTATGAACGCTATGACGCTGTGAACGCTATGAAAAAAAAAAAATCGCTATGACGCTATGAAAAAAAAAATCGCTATGAACGATATGACGCTATGAAAAAAAAAATCGCTATGACGCTATGAAACGCTATGACGATATGAACGCTATGACGCTATGAAAAAAAAAATCGCTATGACGCTATGAACGCTATGCCGCTATGACGCTATGAAAAAAAAAATCGCTATGACGCTATGAACGATATGGACGCTATGAAAAAAAAAAATCGCTCGCTTTACCAAGGGGCTCGCTCTCCCCCCGTTCCCCTCCCCTCCCCCGCCCGGCAATGCCGGCAGCCACCTATCCAAAGCCAAAGAAGTGATATTATTATTATGATCCTCTACATCATGATCCTCCATATCCTCCATACATGATCCTCCATTGATATTAATTTTTTTTTAAATATTGATCCGTTCAGTTTGAGCACTCAGTTATGGCAGGCGGTCGTCCCCCAGCTCCTCGTTTTATTGTGCCACAAGATGAAATTTTAGATGATAACGCTATGGTCGCGGAGGATCATAATATCACTTCTTTGGCTCTAATACCTGACATTATTAAGTGGTGTGCACGTCGCAGACTCATCAAGAATTATTGTATTTGCCCTCGATGTAATGTCCATTGTGGTTTTATTACTCCTGGTGATGTATCAGACGGGAAGACATGGTACTGCTCTACCTGTAAGACTCGACAAAGCATTCGTCAAGGCAGTTGGTTTGAAGGCAGCCACCTATCCAGTTTACGCCGGTACCTCCGACACTATCCAGTTTACGCCCGTAAACTCCGACATTACCTATAGTTATACTTATAGTCCTCTGGATTGTGTATATGTAAAAGCTGCAGGTGAATAATAATAATAATAAAAATAACCTCACGCACAGCATTATGTGAGGGATTCATAATTGTAAACTAGGCCCTAATTATTTCAAAGTGTGACTGCTAATTACTATCGCGCTTATTTGTAACATTTCTCTCACAATGTCGGTCATTCGAGTGTGACAGACTGTTGGACACCATTGACTAGAAATCAAAAAAACATAAAGTTATTTTTATGCGCCCACTCGCCCCCCCTCCACCCCCACCCCTCCCCACCCCCCACCCCAATCCCCAATCCCAAAGGCGCCGGAAGCGTTATGGTATCTCCCCCCCCCCCACCCCACTTTCTACCCCCACGCCTCCTCCCCCATCCCTTCACCAACCCGCTCCCCCACCCCTCACCAACCGCAACCCCCTCCTATCCCCTCCCCTCACCAACCCATTCACCTCCCCTCACCCTCTCCACATTCCTCCACTCTCCCCGCCTCCCTCCCTCCAGCCCACTCCCCCCCCCACCCCCTCCACCTAAATCTTCCAACCGCATACTCAGAATTCCCCTGACGTAGAACGGGTATTTAAGCTAGTTATATATTTTCAGGTCATCCGTCCATTTCTGGTCCATCCTCCATCGGTCAGCTGTCCGGTGGTGGTCAGTATATCACTGGTTCATCCATCTGTTAGTGGTCCGTCCGTCGGTAGTCAGTCCGTCGGTAGTCAGTCCGTCGGTAGTCAGTCCGTCGGTGGTCCGCCCATCTGTCGGTGGTCCTTCCGTCACTTGTCTGTCTGTCCGTCCATCGGTCCGTCCATCGCTGGTCCATGCGTCCGTTGCTGCTCCGTCCATCCGATGATTTTCCAAGGAAAGATTTGGATTGAAGGAAGATTCCCAGTTTCTGGCTAGCATTGGAAGCAAGCTTTGCTATGTGGTGTGCGCAGGAAGGTTGATTAGAAGCTCAAGAGACTGAATCACGTCCAGTAGAGGATCAAGGAAATTGATTGCTGGGTTTGTTTGACCATCCATGTGAAGCGATATGATGAAACTGAGATTTTCCAGAATTGAAGGACATGTTCCATTTATCAGACCAGTGTTGAGTAGTTTCCAAATCGGCAGGGATGCACCCACTCTCTGCCTAACAGAGGGATGGGATAATGTATGATACAATGTTCGAGTCGTCTGAAAAAAGGAAGAGATGGTTTCCCAGAGTCATCTGCAAAATAGAAGAGAGAGTTTCTTGAATTTTTAATGATTAACCCTCTGTTAGTGCGGCGGGGCTTTGGACGTGGTTATTAATGTTACGTTTGTCTCGGGTAGGCAGTGATTACTTCAGTCCAGGTAGATTTGTATAGATTAGTGTGCTCCGATTGTCGTGAAGAAGAAGAACCACAGTGTAATAAGTAGGGAATTTGTTTATCCCGGATGTTGGATTAAGGTGTATCTTCGTTCCCATTACAAGGAGTGGGGCATGTTAATTAGCTCGGGGAATATGGGTAAAGTATCCCTTGTACGTCGTTACCTCTGTAATTTATTTCCTATGTCCCTTTTGGCAACGCACCATAGACATGTAGCCAGAATCCCACATTTAAAGGCCCTAATAAAGAAAACGTACCGGAAGCCAGGACATTAAGCACTGCCGCTGACAACCCTGACTTTGGAGGCACACATAGGTCGGGCAGGTTGAGGCCACGCCCCGAGGAGCCGTGATTGGGCGGGGTTTTTGATCCGGCTTATCAGTGGGACACAAAATGTAAACTGTTCAGCTTGGCAGAGGTATGCACTCTACCCAGTGTCGTTTTAGTTGGTGCAATTTAAAAATTCCATGGTGTAGCGGCTACCGCTGGGTATACACAATCGCCTTGCACCTACCGAGGACGCGGAGCGATCACCATGCCGGGCTCGTCCGGGACGCCCGGGCAGGCCCGCTCTCGACTTGCCAGGCCTCGTCCGGGACGCCCGGGCATGCCCGCTCTCGACTTGCCAGGCCTCGTCCAGGACGCCCGGGCACGCCCCCTCTCGCCTTTCCCGGGCAATAATGGGTATATATATTGCTGCCCGATAAACGGGCTTTTGAGAGTACCCGAGTTGATTTGAGTTAATAAAGAAACTCGGACGAATTCCAGCTTTTTGTCGTGTCCATTCTTCCGATTTACGTTGGAGCATAGCTCCTACTTTGGTGACCCGACATGGACACGGCAGTTACCCTCAAACTGCCTACCTTCTGGGAGGCTCACGCGGCGGTTTGGTTCGCCCAGGCGGACTCCCTGTTCGCCCTGCGAGGCATCACGGCCGACGACACCCGCTTCCATCATGTGGTCGCAGCGCTCGGCTCCACCACCGCGGCCCACGCCCTGAGCCTCTTCGAGAGCCCGCCAGCCGCTGACAAATACGACGCGATTAAAAAGCTCCTCCTCGACGCTTTCGCCCTCTCATCAGCGGCACGCGCACGGCGCCTGCTCGACCTGCCTGAGCTCGGCGACACGTGCCCGTCCGAGCGAATGGACTACATGCTTTCGCTGCTCGGCGAGCACTCTCCGGCATTCCTGTTCCGGGAGCTTTTCCTCCGTCAGCTGCCCAGCCAGGTACGCCTCGCCCTGGCAAGCACGACGATCACGGATCCCCGCGCCCTCGCCAGGGAAGCCGACAAGATCTCCGCGGCAGTCCAACGCATTGGAGCAGCGACCTGGAGCCCACCGCCGTCCGAAGCAACGCCAATGGCGCCCGAGCACCCGGCACGGTCAACGACCGAACTGCCGACGCAATTGGCGGCCGCTACGCCACGCCGACCACCTCCAGCACGACGACCGGGGCCTCCACCTGACCAGGCGTGGTGTTTGTTGTGGAAAACCATTCAGGTCTGCACAACTTTAGTCCAACGGTTTGGTTTAATTGCATTTAGATCATCACATCATTCCTGTAAGTAGAAATACACAATAAGCATACGATGCGACATCTCATAAAGCCATTCATATCAGTCAATGCAAGCAAGCTAGTTATTCTATAAAGGCGTACCATAAACGAGGCTACCGATGTAACATGTCACAAGGGAGAAGTCTCGGAGCACTGACACAGCAACGGGTCTTATAGTCACGCCCCTAGCGGTGACAACAATGACAGCGAGGAGCGAGCATCCCCACCCGGGTTCAGTACGGATACGATTTCAATACATTCACCCCCCCCCGTCAGAATTATACGGCCGCGTGGCTAAAAGCAAGTGAGCGTCAGCATGAATAGGGCGCGGAGTATCAGTCGGCCCAACCGTAGCGGGCCGGGCGGCGAATTTCTCTGCCAGCACGCGTTCGAAACTCCCCGGGTACGGCGTCTCGTAACCCTGTATCCCCGGTGTCAGAGGCGTCAACAGGGTCGGGTGATGAAGGGGGTAACGCCAAGTCATCGGACCCGGGCAGTCTCGACGGGGGGAGGGTCGGTGGACTGTCGGCGATGGGAGCGTCGGGAGAGGCCATAGTCTCATAGATGGGTTCGACCGGTTCGTCCGATTCCCTACTAAGGTCGTCGACCCCGCAAGGGGCAAGATGACGAACGGAGACAGTAGTCTCACGACCATCAGACGTCATCACACGAGCATGCTCAGGATTAGCCTGGAGAATCTGCACTTTGTCCACAAGGGGGTCGTACTTGCTCGCGCGAACCGCCCGTTTAAGGTAGGCCGGCCCGGGCCCAGCGAGCCAACTGGGCAAAGACCGTATACACCCCGAGCTCCTGGGGTGGTGGAAAAGTCGCTCGTGGGGAGTTTGGTTAGTTGCCGTACTCAGGAGTGCCCGGATTGAGTTCAACGCCGCAGGTAGCGACCAAGCCCATTTATCGAGGCCCCGGCCGTGGGTCCGGAGATGGAGCATGACGGCCCTCCAGATAATCCCGTTGAAGCGTTCGATCTGCCCATTAGCCTGGGGTCTGTACGGCGTGGTGTAACTAGACGCAATGTTGTTTTGGAGCAGATAGCCGCGCACCTCCTGAGACAAGAAGACTGCACCCCGGTCGGTATGGACATAGGCCGGGTAACCGAACATTGAGAACAAGTTCTGTAAGCATCGCATCACCGTGGCAGCAGTCATGTCCGCGCACATATAAGCAAAGGGGAATCGTGAGTACTCATCAACGATAGTGAGCAGATAGCGAGAGCCGCTCGACACCGGCAAAGGGCCCTTGAAATCCATCGCCAAGCGTTCCCACGGGCGTGTAGCCTTCACCAGAGTCCCCATAGGAGGGTTATAGAAACGCGGTTTGATTTCCGCGCAGATAGCGCAGTCGCGACAGATACGGCGGATATCGTCAATCGAGTAAGGGAGATTCCCACTCCGCACGAAATGAGCGAAACGCGTTACGCCGGGATGGCCCGCAGTAGCATGCAGCACCCGTAGGCCCTCCAACGAGGTGATACCAGCACATGTAGTCGGGCGTGATAAGGCATCGGCGGCCTGGTTATCCTTCCCTGGGCGATATTTGATGGTGTAACAGAAGTCGGCGAGTTCGATACGCCAGCGAGTGATTTTCTCGTTCTTAATGCGCTGGGCGTGTAAGGTGTCGTACATGAACGCAACGCTTTGCTGGTCCGTGATGATTTGGAAGCTCCGCCCGAGTAGGTACGGGCGCCATCGCCGAATAGACTCGACGATCGCATACGCTTCCTTTTCAACGGACGAGTGCCTCCGCTCAGCGGAGGTAAGAGTCCGTGAAAAGAAAGCCACGGGACGTCCCCCTTGGGAGAGGGTCGCCGCGATGGCCTGATCCGAGGCGTCACTTTTGAGGACGAACGAGCCGCTCTCGTCGATGGTCGCTACGGCGGCTCGGGCGATGTCGGTCTTAAGACCTTCAAAGGCCGTCAATGCGGCCGAACTCAGGGGAAAAGTGTCGCAGGCCACAAGGGGGCGAAGTTTCGCGGAGAAATTTTGCACCCATTTGGAGTAATGGGCGAACAGCCCAAGGGCGCGTTTCAGGGACGCCCGATCGCAGGGAGGGGCCATGTCGAGCAAAGGTCGCAGACGTTCCTTATCCGGAGAGACAGAGCCATGGGTCACGGTGTACCCCAGAAGATCTATGGTGCGTAGGGAGTATCGGCACTTATCCTCGTTCATAGTTAAGTGATACCGTTGCGCGACCTCAAGGAAGCGCTTCAGATTAGCGTCATGGTGCCCTTGGTCATATCCACAAACCGTAAGGTTATCGAGGTAGACGAAAACATCGGTTAAGTGCTCCCGCGCAACGAGGTCATCCATGGCCCTCTGGAAACAAGCGACCCCGTTCGTCACCCCAAAGGGCAATCGTGTAAATTGGTACAACCGCTGCCCCGACTCGAAAGCGGTATAGATACGATCCGCCCTAGAGATAGGGATCTGGTGGTACGCACTACGGAGATCGAGAGTACTATAGACCGAATACTGGGATACCTGTTGCACTAGCGCGTCCATCCCCGGAAGGGGGTAGGCATCCAGCTGTGTAAAGCGGTTAATCGTTTGGGAATAGTCGATTACCATGCGTTTGCGATGGGCCTCGCTGCGCACCACTAAGACCTGAGCGCGCCACGGCGACCTGCTAGGTTCTATGATGCCGTCCTTCAAGAGCTGAGCCGTTTCGTCCGCAATGAATTGCATGTCCGCGCGAGAGTAGCGTCGCGATTTCACCGCGACGGGGGTACAGTCGGAGGTTAGATTGGGGAACAGCGAAAGCGGCCGGACGTCCATTTGCGCTAGGGCGCACACCGTTAGCGCGTCGTCCGGCCCCACAACAAGAGTGTCAGGCCCACCGAACTCCATTACCAGACGTCCATGCAGCTTAAGAAAATCGTGTCCTAGCAGAATATCAGCACATAATGCGGGTAAAACCATAAGGTGTACATCAGGGAAAACCCGTCCCTTTAGCACGAGTTTCAATCGGCATTCCCCTTTCGTGCTGAGCCGCAGTCCCTGGGAAGCCATGAAGATCCGTCTCGTAGACCGCCCGATCCGCCATCCATGCCTGAGCACAAGTCGTTGGTCGATAAAACTATCCGTAGATCCGGTATCCACCAAGGCCTGAACACAATGGCCCTCAACCATAAGGGGAATAAGGGCTTGAGCCAGGCCAGACGAGGCAGCTGGGAGCGGGACTGAGCCCCCCGAATGGGTCGGTCCAGCCTCGCGGGTGGATCCTACACCAGCAGCAGTTTTGCGAGCGTGGCCGGAGGCTGTGTTGGCCATGGGGATCCCATTATCGTCATCAGAGGGCTTTCCCCAGCATTCCGGTGTTTCGCGATTCAAAATCCGACGAGAAAAGGCCTCCGTAGTATTTGACATTGCCTTTTGACACTCCTGGCAGATAAAGGCTTCCGTAGTATCCGAAATCGCCTTTTTACATTTTTGGTCGCTTTGACAAGAGGCTTCCGTAGTATTCGAAATTGCCTTTTTACATTTTACAAAGGCTTCCGTAGTATTCGAAAGTTGCCTTAACTCTTTTGACGGGGCGGGGGCCGCCGTTAGCTCGTGGGCGACTCGAGGAGTACGAGGGGCTTGGTGAAGTGTGGCCCGTGGTTTGGCCAAGGACGCGGCCTTTGTCCCCGATGGAGAATGAGACGGTGGTGGCTGTCCGGTGGCGCCAATCAAGGTCGTCTGAGCGCCCAGCGGGCCGCAGAGAGCGGCCCTCCCCTTCGAAGTCGGGTAAGGTGCTGGGCTCGTGGGTTCTGCTACGAGCCCGTTCAAGGTTGCTGCGCCCGCGCGGCCGCGGCTGCGCGAGTCGAAGGGCCGCGAGCCGCGTGCCGATTTCTTGCACACTTTCGCGTAATGTCCCTTTAGCGAGCACAAATGGCAAATAGCGTCACGTGCCGGACACACGACTCGGGCATGACGAGGCCCTCCACAAAAAAAACATGCGGCCCCGCGCAAGGCCTTGGGTCTGCTGGTCGTAACGGCAGCTGTCAGGGTAGGGTCATCCTCCGGAGCATCCCGGAGTTCAGCAGGCGGATCCACGTCCTCGTCAGTGGTACTCTCCGGCCGGGCGTGTAGTGAGGTGCCCGCCAAAAGGCGCGTGCGATCATAGGCGTTCGATTGTATCCGCGCTTCGGTATACACCGTCGCTTGCTCAACCGCCGTAGCGAAGGTCAGGTCGGTCTTCTCCAAGAGTTTGAGACGTAGTTCCTGGGAGGAGACCCCTGCTATGAAGGCATCTAAAAGTCGATCATCTTTAGCTTGCTCGGGAGTCCGTGGCTCCTTGACGCTGTCCAGCATGAGCTGCCGGAGCTCCTGGGCGTAATGATCCATAGGCTCGTTAGGCTGCTGCCGTCGCGTCTGCAGCAAATAACGCGCATACACAGGGCTTTTTTCTTTTATGTAAAGCCGCTTGAGCTCCGCAATGGTAAGATCATACGTCGTGCATTGAGCGACCACGTGGTAGACCCGGTAGTCTATTTTTGAGTGTAATATCGCCAGCTTCGCGGCAGGCGTCGGAGCGGTCTCAGGCTCGTCAAAGAGATGCTCCAGTTGTCGGAGCCAGTGCTTGAGTTGCAAGCCTCCGTCCGTGGCTTGTGGGTCGGCGCTGAAAATGGACACCGTCAACGTCTTGTTGCCAGCCATGTCAGCAGATCTTAAATGCAATTAAGTGTTGTGGAAAACCATTCAGGTCCGCACAACTTTAGTCCAACGGTTTGGTTTAATTGCATTTAGATCATCACATCATTCCTGTAAGTAGAAATATACAATAAGCATACGATGCGACATCTCATAAAGCCATTCATATCAGTCAATGCAAGCAAGCTAGTTATTCTATAAAGGCGTACCATAAACGAGGCTACCGATGTAACATGTCACAAGGGAGAAGTCTCGGAGCACTGACACAGCAACGGGTCTTATAGTCACGCCCCTAGCGGTGACAACAATGACAGCGAGCAGCGAGCATCCCCACCCGGGTTCAGTACGGATACGATTTCACTACAGTGTTATTATCATGCCAGGTTCGGACAGAAGGCCCGGACATGCCAACCCCCGTGCACCTTCGGCAAGCCGGGAAACGGCCGGGCCGGCGTTCATTACCAGCCATGAGCGCCGGCCACATGGGCAACTTACTTTTCATCACGGACAAAGCGTCCGGACGGCGCTTCCTGTGTGACACCGGCGCCCAACTGAGCGTCATACCCGCCTCCGATCAGGACAGGCAGTCCGCGGTTTGCGGGCCCCTCCTTGGTGGCGGCCAACGGATCGGCCATCCGCACCTTCGGCCCGCGCAACGTCACCCTCTGCTTCGGCGGCCAACGCTTTAATTGGACTTTTGTAACCGCAAGCGCGCCCATGGCTCTGCTAGGCGCCGACTTCCTCTGCGCACACGGACTGCTGGTGGACGTCCAACGGCGTCGCCTCATCAACGCCGAGACCTTCAGCTCCCTGGCATGCACATTGAGCAGCTCCGCTCCGACTGAGCTGGCATGCGCCCTCCCGGCGGCGAACGAGTTTGCTCGCCTACTCAAGGAGTTCCGGGCCCTCACGCGGCCGACGTTTTCGGCCGTCGCAGTACGACATGGGATCGAGCACCACATACCAACCACGGGCCCGCCGGTCTACGCCAGAGCCCGCCACCTCGACCCAGCCAAGTTCGCTGTGGCCAGAGCCGAGTTCGACGCTTTGGAACACCTCGGCATCGTGCGGCGCTCCGATAGCGCATGGGCTTCGCCACTACACATCGTCCCAAAACCAGGGGGCGGCTGGCGCCCATGTGGCGACTACCGCCGCCTTAACGACGCTACCACCCCCGACAGGTATCCGATTCCGCACATCCAAGACGTCTCCGCCCGTTTGCCAGGACGGGTCATTTTTTCAAAGATCGATTTAATACGGGGATACCACCAGGTACCTGTCAGGGCAGCGCCGTTCGGCTTATTCGAATTCCTGTGAATGCCGTTTGGCCTCAAGAACGCGGCTCAGGCGTTCCAGCGCTTGATGGACGGCGTGCTGCGCGACCTGCCGTTCCTCTTCGTTTACCTGGACGACATCCTCGTCGCCAGCACGTCCCGGGCCGAGCACCTCCTCCACCTCCGAACACTGTTCGGGCGCCTCAGCGAGCACGGCCTCATCGTCAACCCGGCCAAATGCCACTTCGGCACGACGGCCGTTGATTTTTTCGGCCACCACATCACCAAGAACGGGGCCGTGCCGCTGCCAACCAAGGTCGAGGCCATCACCACGTTTCCGCGTCCCCGCTCCATAAAGGCCCTGCAGGAATTCCTGGGAATGGTGAATTTCTATCACCGCTTCGTGCCCTGCGCTGCTCAACTCATGCGGCCCCTCTACGAAGCCCTCCGGGGCAAGCCGGCCAAGCACGACGTCGTCTGGTCCGCAGCAATGGACGCGGCCTTTAAAAGCTCAAAGCCGGCCCTCGCCGACGCAACACTGCTCGCTCACCCGGTGCTCAACGCTCCCATCGCCCTCACCACGGATGCCTCCGACTACGCGGTGGGCGCCGTATATGAGCAATGGGTGAACGGGGTTTGGCAGCCACTCGCTTTTTTCAGCCGGCAACTCCGGCCGAATGAGCTCAAATATAGCACGTTTGACCGTGAGCTCCTCGGTCTACACCTGGCCGTTCGCCATTTCCGCCACCTCCTGGAGGGCCGACCCTTCACGGCGTCCGTCGACCACAAGCTGTTGGTTTACGCAATGGCCAAGGTCACGGAGCCGTGGTCGGCCCGCCAACAGCACCACCTCTTCGCCGTGTCGGAGTTTACCACGGACATCCGGCACGTCGCCGGCAAAGACAACGCCGTGGCCGACTGTCTTTCTCGGGCCAGCGCGAACGCCGTCCACCTCGGTGTGGACTTCGCGCTTATGGCGGCGGACCAAACCACCGACACCACGGTGCAAGCCCTCCGGGCGGCGGACACGGGCCTCCGCCTGGCCGACATCCCCTTCACGGACACTGTCCTGCTCTGCGACGTCTCCCAAGGCCAGCCTCGCCCCATCGTGCCCGTTACCTGGCAATGCCGCATCTTCGCCTCCCTCCACGGCCTTTCCCACCCGGGCCGGAAAGCTTCCCAGAAGCTGGTGTCGGCGCGATTCGTCTGGCACGGCCTTCGACGGGACGTCCGCGATTGGACCAGCACCTGCACAGCCTGCCAACAGGACAAGGTCCACCGACACACCCAGGCCCCGCTGGCACCTTTCACCGTGCCCGAACGACGTTTCGACCACTTCAACGTGGACCTGGTGGGCCCCCTCCCCCCATCACGGGGTTTCACACACCTGCTCACCATGGTGGACAGGACCACCAGGTGGCCGCAGGCCGTTCCCCTCGTCTCCACCACCACCGCCGACGTGGCGCAGGCTTTCATCGCCACCTGGGTCGCCCGCTTCGGCGCACCGGCGGACATCTCGTCGGACCGCGGACCGCAGTTCACCTCCGAGCTGTGGGGCGCGGTCGCCCGCAACCTGGGGGTCAAGCTCCACCGTACTACGGCCTACCACCCCCAAGCCAACGGGTTGAGCGAGCGATTCCACCGCTCCATGAAGGCCGCGCTCATGGCCGGCCTTCAGGACGGCGGTTGGGCCGACCGGCTGCCGTGGGTCCTTTTGGGCCTCCGCACGGCCCCCAAGGAGGACCTCCGGGCATCCACCGCCGAGCTTGTCTACGGCCAGGCGCTACGCGTCCCGGGCGAATTCGTGCCCGACGCTACCAGTCCCTGGTCCGCAGCTCACCAGCACTCGGACCTCCAGGAGACCGCCCGACGGTTTGCCCCCGTGCCAACGTCCCACCACGGTGACCCCCAGTCCTACGTCCCCCCAGCGCTTCGCACAGCGGAGTACGTTTTTGTGCGTCATGACGCACATCGGGGGCCACTCCGTCCGCCGTACGACGGGCCCTTCCGGGTCCTGCGACGGGACGACAAGTCGTTCGTCATCGACATCGGCGGCAGGTCGGACCGGATTGCGGTGGACCGCCTCAAGCCGGCGCACGTGGACATCGACCAACCGCCACGGTTGGCCCTTCCGCCGCGGCGAGGCCGCCCCCCCGTCCACGGTGCCCCCCACTCGACCGCCCACCACCACACCGGACCCCCCCCCCCCCCCCCCACGACCCGCCAGGGGTCGCTTCGGCCGGGTCATCAGGACCCCCCTTAAATTGACCCTGCCGGTGCAAGTCGATTCTGGGGGGACGTGTGTCGCGGCTACCGCTGGGTATACACAATCGCCTTGCACCTACCGAGGACGCGGAGCGATCACCATGCCGGGCTCGTCCGGGACGCCCGGGCAGGCCCGCTCTCGACTTGCCAGGCCTCGTCCGGGACGCCCGGGCATGCCCGCTCTCGACTTGCCAGGCCTCGTCCAGGACGCCCGGGCACGCCCCCTCTCGCCTTTCCCGGGCAAACGCTCCGGGATAATGGGTATATATATATTGCTGCCCGATAAACGGGCTTTTGAGAGTACCCGAGTTGATTTGAGTTAATAAAGAAACTCGGACGAATTTCAGCTTTTTGTCGCGTCCATTCTTCCGATTTACGTTGGAGCATAGCTCCTACAATGGTATATTTTGCGAAGAGTGGGTGAATTATCGCCAGGACCTTGGCTAAATTCAAAATTCCTGCCGCCTTCAGCTGAGCATCAGGCCTGTCCAGCCAATTCACGAAAGACATTGGCCAAAGAATTTCCTTTGTTGATCCTACAAGAAGGTTGGAATATTGGGATTATTGGAGAAGTATTTATAGTTGTAGAGCCCAAAGTCCGAAATTATTTTCTAAATGGTTTTCCCAATGACATTATCCCATACTTGTGTGTGCCGTTCCTAGGATAGACGTTATCAATGTGTGTGCCGACTCTCGGATTTCATTTCAAAAAGCCTGAAAAAATTTCCTGCATATTTCATATTAATCTCTAACTTTCAAATTAAAATTATGCAAAGTAATCAGATTCAAAATTTACCAACTTCTCATTCTGATGAGATTTTTTTTAAAAGCTGTGGTAACTATGGAGATTATGTGTATTCCATCTGTAGATTTTTTCTAGTTTCTCTTTCTTCCACAGCAAAATTAAGACTTCTGAAGGATGTTTTACAAATGTCAGTATCGGATATGGAGCGACTTACTAAACTCCCCGCTGCTGAAATCCACTACTTGCACAAAGCTGTAGCAGCAGCAATTTGTCCATTCCCACCTGTCACAGGTAACTTTTGTTCATCATGGAATATATACTTTGCCAAGTTTGAAATGCATATATATAGCACTTTTTATTTGCATTGCAGGAATCTCACTGTGATGTTTATGTTGAAGTCTTGTGAGAGCGAAACCCTTGAGAGTAAAGTTTTTCCATGAACCTTGGACAAAATATATGAACGAATTTCAGAAAACACCAATTTTTTTTTTTTTCGATAAAACTTTAAGGCACTTGAACTTGACTAGAAAACGGTGAACCAGAGTAAATATTTTGGGCAACAGTAAGTTAGTTATATGTGTGTCTAGGTGGTCTGCGATATCAAAGAGGTTGCTCCAAAAAATGTTCCATTCTATCAGACTAGTATGCTATATCAGATTAGTGGTGAGTTTGAGGTGAAGGTGTGGAGTGTATCAGGGGTCGGTACTAAGTGCACTACTGTTTGTAGCTATGATGGAGGTTCTGGCTCGGAATGTAAAGGAGGGTTTACCATGGGAGTTGTTGTATGCAGATGATCTGGTGTTGATTGCGGAAAGTATGGATGGACTTAAGGAGAAGATGAACAAGTGGAAAGAATGTATGGAGACGAAAGGTCTGAAGGTGAATATCGGAATAACTAACGTGAAGTGTTAAAGCATGTGGTGAGGTGGAAAGAACCGGGAAGTGGCCGTGTGCTGTGTGCAGGAAGGGTGTCAGAGTGAACTCCATTCAATGTACAATGTGCGCTGAGTGGGTTCATCAAAAATGTAGTGGTCTGAGAGGGTCATTAACCAGTGTGGCAGCTACATTCAAGTGTAAGTGTGTACAGAGGGAGCTGCAGATGGAGGAAATGTTGAGTTGGATCTTGGAGACGGCGTGAAGCTGGAAGGTGTGAAAACATTTTGCTACCTAGGAAACATGCTGAATGGAAAGGGTGAAAATGCGAATGGTTCGGTGGATGTGCGGAGTGTCGTTGAGAGAGAGGAAGACAAATAATGAATTGCGAAAGATGATGGGAATAGAGCCTGTGATGGATGCTCTGAAGAGAAACAGGTTGTGATGGTTTGGTCATGTGTTGAGGAAGGATGAAAGTTACTGGTTGAGAAGAGTGATGGAAATGAATGTAGAAGGAAGTAGAGGATGGGGAAGACCGAGAAAGACTTGGCTAAAGGTGGTGGAAGAAGAAATGCGGGTGAGGAGGTTAACAAGGGGAGATGCAGAAAATAGGGCAAAATGGAGAAGATTGTCATGGGCCCCGCAAGGCTAACCCCCGCTCTAGCAGGGAAAATGGCCTTAAAATGCCTGTTGTGTTGTTGTTGTCTGTCAGACTAGTATGCAAGATGCCAGAGTGTGAATCTACGCAGAAGAGGTGTGTCTGTGTGTCTGTCTGTCTGTCTGTCTGTCTTTCTGTCTGTGTTTTTTTTTTTGCTGAAGTAAAACTAGCCAGTCGAGGCACATTATGGAAAGCGCAGTCTGTGTAGACACCGCTGTTGGGATGTTCCACTGGTTGTGGTGACAAATGTGGCATTTGTGGTGAATGGCTACTATTTTAGAGCAATCCTGATCCCCGAGCTTTGAACTGCGCTCTGTAATGAGCCTGTTCCCCTTGCTCAAGGTTCCCTCTGAGAGCAGAGCTCACGATTGCTAGTTTGAAAGGACAAAACATGTCGAGTGGATACCTGTTCACTTTAACTCCAAAATGGTTAAATCTGGAGCCTAATCACATCAATTAAGTAGACAAGCGACATCATCTTGAAATATAGGAATAATTTGTTATTGACATGACATGATGATACGTTGAGATGTATCATACTCTTTACAGAGAGTTGGGGGTGCAGATGAAGTTAGCTAGGTGGTTTGCCATTCCCTTCCCCGCAGTCGGGGCAAGAAATTGGATTGAGGCCAGTGTTCTCGCGATAGCTCACTTACTCTTCGTAAAGGACACGGTGGAATCGTTAACACCCATCGACTAATGCTGGCAGACAGCATGCACAGTTAAAGCCCATCTGAGGGACATCTCACACATTGATGCCTCACTTTGTAGCCAGGCTAAGATTCAAACCCAGGCTAGACAGCTCAGATGCGAATGTGCATACCTCTGTCTAGGGCTTAAGGCTATCCTGCCAGGCCATTATAGAATACTGTACATCCACGAACATAAACCAACTAGATATCTGTGATCACCAATGGTAGGCCTTCCCCGGCTTACCCTTGGCGATGAACTGTGACTTACCCTTGGTCATATTGATCCAATGATGGCCATATTTGTTTCGGACCACCATATGACGACCATCGACATTTAGGGATAGTGCTAGTTAAGAAAATGTGTCCCCATCTACAATCTATCCAAAAAAAAATCTCATAACAAAATCGGAGGAAAATTGTTCAAGTTGTGATCAAAAAGGTATTTTCTCAAATCTCAAAAAAGTAGGTCAATGACACTAATCAAATATCAAGTGCATAACTTCAATGCAGATGCACTATTATTATGCAAGAACATATTGGAAGGCCAATAGGCCGTGTGCAGCAGGTGGAAAGGGAGCTAGAAATCAGTTGTTGGTAATCATAAATCAGTTGGCAAAACTGATCAATGACAAAAACACAGTGTTTTCTTTTCAGACCGTCATTTGACCTTGAACTTTAACTCGGAGGGGTATGATGTATATTAAGCATAAATGTGGCTTACTCTAGAGTCCAGGCTATCTGGAGATAAAGAGGGTAATTTTGTTCTAATCGGCCAAGCCTTAGTCGAGTTATAGTGAAAAACGTAAAAAAAAAAAATCGAAATGGGCCATGACCTTAATTAGGTCAAGATTAAAACAATTCAACCACGCATATTATTTATTCCCATTTCCCAATTTTTGATGCATTTCATTCCGAAAGTCCCAGCCGGATCCGAGATACAGTTTGGGCATTGGCAGAAAAAGGTAGAAAAACCTAAATGATGGTTTCGTACTCCTAGAGGTGTAAGACTTCAACCTTTAACTCAAATGGCAATATGTAAATTAAGGGTAAATGTGCCTTGCTCTCGGCTATCTAGAGAGGACGGTTTCATTCTGATTGGATAAACCTAAGTTGAGTTGTGGTGAAAAATGTTAAAATGCCTATCATTAGGTCATGAGCTTAAAACTTAGGTCACGGTCAAAAATTTATGTCAACCCCGCAAACTTTCTATTCACATTGTTGATGCAAGTTTTTATTCTGAAAGTCATCGCCGGCTCTGAGATACAGCTCAGAAATTGGCAGAATAAAATAGCCTTCAGAGAACCTTCAGGTCATCTGGTCCGCAAGGCTCCAGTAAGAGAGGGCAATCTCGGAGATGCTCCATTGTTTGAGAAGCCTCTCCAGGGTCACAATCGGTTGGACCATTTTGATTATATCCCCACTTCTTCATAAGGGCTCTGCAACGTCCAACTCCAGTGCTGAGGCAATTGAGACACAGCCAGATTGGCCATGGCTCCTTTTGGCAGGGACTCCTCAGGGTCACATGACAGCTTGTGAGGTCTTTATTGCAGGTGTGTTCACTAAGCATCTATTCTGCAGCTGTGGGGTTACCATCCACGGGTTGAACAGCTTGAAATAAATGATTCCTGGACATAGATCTCTTGGTTGCTGGCTCATGTTGAAAGAGTGGATGGCAAGAGTCAGGCTCCTGCTTGGTTCTTTCACTCCGAAAAGACTGCCCTTCTGATCGAAGGTGGAGCAATATCACATAGCAAATAGAGGTCGTTCACACGTGTTGGTTTAAGGCAACCAGAAATAGCTGTCCATGCCATGTTGAGGTCTGCATCCATCTTCTCTTGGCATGTGAGGAATGGCACCAAACAGATCAAGAATATTCCGCTGCTGAATAGCACAAGGCTAGTGCAGTACTTTGTATGGTTCCTGAGTCGGTTCCCCATTTAGAGTTGGTCAACTTCCTCAAGATGGCCAGACGGAAGACAAACAGTTCAATCTTTGTTTCATCAGACCACAGAATCTTGTTTCTCACAGTCTGAGAGCCCTTTAGGTGCTTTTTTGCAAGCTCCAAGCGGGCTTTCATGTGTCTTTCACTGAGGAGAGGCTTCCGTCTGGCCACTCTGCCATAAAGCCCAGATCGGTGGAGTGTTGCAGTGATGGTTGTCCTTCTGGAAGTTTCTCCCATCTCCACACAGGATCACTGAAGCTCAGCCAGAGTGACCATCGGGTTCTTGGTCACCTCTTTGACCAAGGCCCTTCTCCCCCGATTGCTCAATTTGGCCGGGCGGCCAGCTCTAGGAAGAATCCTGGTTGTTCCAAACTTCTTCCATTTAAGAATTATGGAGGCCACTGTGCTCTTGGGAACCTTCAATGCAGCAGAGATTTTTTTTGTAGGCTTCCCCAGATCTTTGACTCGACACAATCCTGTCTCTGAGCTCTGCAGGCAGTTCCTTCGACCTCATGGCTTGGTTTTTGCTCTGATATGCATTGTCAGCTGTGAGACCTTATATAGACATGTGTGTGCCATTCCAAATCATGTCCAATCAATTGAATTTACCACAGGTGGACTCCAATCAAGGTGTAGAAACATCTCAAAGATGATCAAGAGAAATGGGAAGCACCTGAGCTAAATTTCAAGTGTCATAGCAAAGGGTATGAATACTTATGTCAATGTGATATTTCAGTTTTTTCTTTTTAATAAATTTGCAAAACTTTCTAAAATCCTGTTTTCTCTTTGTCATTATGGGGTAATGAATGTAGATTGATGAGGGAAAAAATGAATTTAAACGATTTCAGCATCAGGCTGCAACATAACGAAATGTGAAAAAAGTGAAGCGGTCTGAATACTTTCTGAATGCACTATATATTGTGTTTTGTGCTCCTCCCCGACCCCCTGGTCACGGTGTACCTCCGAGCCCCGAGAGGAGCCACGGCAGAAAAATGCATTATTCTGTGTCAAAAATCGATTGTGAAACCACACCAATTGTTATCAACAAACAAATATTGTATTAAAATTCACACAAGAATAACGGTACAACAATAATAGCAATCAAAAGTACAATCAACAGATCTTATGATGGTACCATCAGCTAGTATAGGATAACTCACTGTGCTCCAAGTGAGTGAAAAAAGAGCATTCCCCAATTTCTCTATAGCTCAAAGTTGATTCCTTCCAGTAATCGTCAGAGCGATGTCGAATCGAAAGCCGGACCCCGTTCAGATGACGGGCCCAGTCACACCGCCAAAACAGCACAAAGGCGTAGGCGGCCGAAGCGGCGCAAAGAGTCACGCGGTCCAAAACTGCGTAAGGCAAACTCAAGGCGAATGGGAAATCCAAAGGCGCCCTCCAGGTATGAACGTTCACGGTTCACAGTCGGTGAACCGCAAATTAATCTTCAAAATCCGTGTTGCACACACACATCCCAGACAGACGTCTGAATGGTGAAAAAGGCTGACGCGAAGCAAAGACCTTTCGCGATGAGCAAAGCGCGCGAGTCAAAATGGCTGACGGCTCGGACTTGAGACGCAACGACCCGACGAGGATTCCTCAGAATCCAGCGCCAAACCTGACCACACAGGTTGATCAGTCACAGCGATAACACCTATCGCAGGAATCCCTTTCCAGGAAACCCAAAGTTCACTCATGACTCTTGCTCGACAACGTTCGCTCCGGAGCTTGAAGCAACCAGCTTCTTGTCCGACTTTTGCTCCGCCTTCTTTTTTCTCTCACCTCTTCTTCTTCGTCTTCCGGTTCCCGATCCGGTTTCCTGTTTCATTTAACATTAACCTTTTTACCTTTTGACAATAATAATGGCTATTTCCCTCAAACAATAATAATAATCATACATAGAACCAGAAATGTTTCAAGTGGATGAAAACCACAACAACGGAAGTGACGAATCCGTAACAATTGGCTTTGGGTTGTGAGTCGGCCTTCTCCCATCCCAGCGGACATTCAGCTTTTGGTTTGCATCCATGTTCTTAAGATTAAAGGCGCTGATTTGCATCTTCTCTGGCTTAGCCCACAAGTAGTTGGTGGCATAATAGTCAGTTAATCCAGGAAGTGCATCAGTGAGGGACTGCTTCACTTTCTCAAATAATTATTTCAGAAAAAAGATCAATTTATAATTGATCCTGGAATGCAATACAGAGATCATCAGCATAGAATAAACTCTTGGTGTTTGGATGTATGGTTGATTTAACTCCCTAATTTAGTTAACGTAATGAATGGTGCACCTAGCTTTCTCTAAGGTTCACTCTAAAAGTGTTTATTTTTGGTTCCGGTTCCGTATTTTTGATACGAATTTTCTTATTGCATTAACAGAGAAATACATCTATTTAACAAGAAAAATGAATTTTGGCAATCCTTCGGGGTCTTCACATAACCTTGGGCTATGTTTAAGGAACTAGTATTTGGGCGAATGTAACATGAAATTTTGCCTCTATAATTCTATGTACGCACGAGTTTTTGAGAATATTTTGGCAGCTAAGCATGAAATTTGTATTGGTATAAATGTGTGCATTTAATCATAGTTTGATATGTATTTGATGTTTTCAGCCTCCTTTGTCCCCTTCCTTTTGATGTCCATTTCCTTGGTTTTGTACAATTTTATGAAGGATTTTTTTTTGTAAAAATAGGAATCTTTCTCTCCTCAGCATTGCAGATGAGCCTTGGTGATTGTCCATTTCCGACACAAACACAACGACTGAGCTTGGGTTGCCCTGTACTGAATAGCTGGCTGAAAGGTGGTCTTCCTACACTTGGGGTTATCGAAATTGCTGGCGAGAGTGCTTCTGGAAAAACACAGATTTGCCTCCAACTCAGTCTGTCTGTACAGTACCCTCCGGCCTATGGAGGCTTGGGTGCAGGTCTGTGTTTTGATTTGTATCACTTAGTCTTCTATAAAGCTGATTTAAAAATGGGTTGCCTTGTGGTCATAACCAACCAATCAGATCTTGAGCAGGTCCTATCTCACCAAACTTTACAAATCCATATGAATTTGTGGCTCTTTTAGATTCTTCATTTTGCATATAGCACAAAAAAAAAATGTCCCCCACTAACTTATGAAAGAGCTTGTATCTCATACATATAAAATAAGCAGGAAATCAATAACTAGAATGGCACTTGGTAGGGAGCATACCTCCACCAGGTTGAACAGTTTATTTTGTATCCCACTGATAAGCCGGATCTGGATTCGGAACTGAACCAAAATCCAAATGGCTTGTTCTTGTCATCTAACCAACTCGTCGACCTAGTTTTGTCATAAATCGTCCACACCTTTTTGAAATATCATGCTATATCATATCGTTTTTCGCCCTATCTCTAAATGGTGAAGAATCACTTAATTATTTTTTTTAATTCGTATCCGTATTTGGATCTTCACCTAATCGAATCGATTTGTCCTTGTCACCCACCCAGCCTGTCCACCAAGTTTTGTCCGAATCCATCCCCAATTTTTGAAATATCGTGATATACATCGTTTTTCCCCTAGCTCTCAATAGTAAAGAATCACATAAAAAATTCTCGGATCCAGATGTCGATCTAAATCTTCACCAAAATCTAATAATACGGCCTTGTCACATACCCAACCCCTCTCCACCAAATTTCATCCGAATCCGTCCACAACTTTTTGAGATATCCTTTTCACAGACAGACAGACAAGGGTGAAAACATAAATTCCATCCACCTTTGGTGGCGTTGATAATAAGAGGCATCTATGTGCTTTTACATGCACATATGTGCAAGTTAGATGCTTCTAACTTATGTGCAAGTTAGAAGTGGAGGAATGGTTGATCAAAGTTGTGATGGCAATGTACAAAAGAGCGCGCACAGCTGTAAGGACGAAGGACGGGAACAGTGGTGAGTTTGAGGTGAAGGTGGGAGTGCATCAGGGGTCGGTACTAAGTCCACTACTATTTGTAGCTGTGATGGAGGTGCTGGCTCAGACCATAAAGGAGGGTTTACCGTGGGAGTTGTTGTATGCAGATGATCTGGTGTTCCTTGCGGAAAGTATGGATGGACTGAAGGAAAAGATGAACAAGTGGAAGGAATGTATGGAGACAAAAGGTCTGAAGGTGAATATAGGAAAGACCAAGGTGATGGCAAGTGGTAAAGCATGTGGTGAGGTGGAAAGAAATGGGAAGTGGCCATGTGCTGTGTGCAGGAAGGGTGTCGGAGTGAACTCCATTCAATGTACAATGTGCGCTGAGTGGGTTCATCAAAAATGTAGTGGTCTGAGAGGGTCATTAACCAGTGTTGCAGCTACATTCAAATGTAAGGTGTGCACAGAGGGAGCTGCAGATGGAGGAAATGTTGAGTTGGATCTTGGAGACGGCGTGAAGCTGGAAGGTGTGAAAACATTTTGCTGCCTTGGAGACATGCTGAATGGAGAAGGTGGATCAGACTCGGCAACGGTTGCTAGAGTGAGATGTGCATGGAAGAAGTTTCGGGAACTGAGTGGCGTGCTGATGATGAGGGGAGTGTCGTTGAAGCTGAAGGGAAAGGTGTATGCTGCATGTGTGAGAAGTGTTATGATTTATGGGAGTGAGACATGGGTCATGAACGTAGAGCAGTAACGAAGGTTGGAAAGGGTGGAAATGCGAATGGTTCGGTGGATGTGCGGAGTGTCGTTGAGAGAGAGGAAGACAAATGATGAATTGCGAAAGATGATGGGAATAGAGCCTGTGATTGATGCTGTGAAGAGGAACAGGTTGAGATGGTTTGGTCATGTGTTGAAGAAGGATGAAAGTGACTGGTTGAGAAGAGTGATGGAAATGAATGTAGAAGGAAGTAGAGGTTGGGGAAGACCGAGAAAGACTTGGCTAAAGATGGTGGAAGAAGAAACGCGGGCAAGGGGGTTAACAAGGAGAGATGCAGAAAATAGGGCAAAATGGAGAAGATTGTCATGTGGATCGCAAGGCTAACCCCCGCTCTTGCAGGGAAAATGGCCTTAAAATGCATGATGTTGTTGTTGTATGTGCTTTTACATGACTTTACAAGGGCATTCTAGACATTGGGCAAAATGTCATTAATTTGTATATGGGATCCTCACCATAGAGAAAATATTCCTTTGGTTTTATACAGGAAATATGTACAACAGATGTACGAAATGATATTCTGTGGAAGTAAATGAGTGTGTCGCAATTTTAAACGAATGTATCAAGTACATTTAGAGCGAGTGAACTTAACTCCATAGACAATATGTGTGTAAATGAAAAGGAAGGGAAATAGAACAAGAATACGTACCAACTAACTCAAAAACATTTCGATATGTCTTCCCTTCCATTATGAATGTTGCATTTTGGGAATGAGCACATGCCCCAAAATTATGACAAACTTTAAAATAAATATTGAGTTTATATTACAAAGGAAGATATATAGCTAACCAAACAAAAAGTGAGGAATTAAAAACTAAATTGCAATGAACGCCCGAAGTTTCTTTGTTCTTCTGCTTCCCCCTAGCTACTCCAGCCATCCCTTCATTTTATACAGGTCAGTGACCATAGTGAGCAGGTAATTACCTCTACCACCGAAGGTGGATGGAGGCTATGTTTTCACCCCCGGCTGTCTGTTTGTCAGTTTGTGAACAGGATATCTAAAAAAAAGTTGTGGACGGTTTCTGACAAAACATCGTGGGCAGGTTGAGTGCATGACAAGGATGAATTAATTCGATTTTAGTGAAGATCCGAATCCGACAATTTTTTAAATCTCCAAGTGATTTTTCACCATTGAAAGACGAGGCCAAAAACGATGTACAGCACGATATTTCAAAATGTTGTGGACGAGTTATGATAAAACTTGGTGGATGAGTTGGCTAGGTGACAGGAACAAGCCAATTAGATTTGGGTTCAGGTCTGGACTTAGATCCAGCCAATTGGTGGGATACAAAATGTAAACTGTTCAGCCTGGCAGATGCTCTTCCGAGTGCCGTTCTCGTTACCCTCGCCAGAGCAGAGGGTATTGCATTTGAGTCTGTTTGTGTGTTTGTTTTGTCCGCACAGAATAAATATGATTTTCTCTGCAACCGTTGGTCTGATTGACAGGAAATTTTCACCATATATGCACCTCCTGTAGAATTTTTAATGCTAATTATGACGTCATATGTCACGTGGTACGCCGGTGCGGGCACCGTCTCAGAAAAACTGAAAAACTTTGCACCTCTGTCTCCGAAAGTGCTGCACAGAAAAAATTGAGACATGGCTCATTGTAAAGAACTCTCCATGGGTAATAATATATGTTAATGATGATGTCATAGGTGCCTCCATTATGACGTCATAATTTGACAAGTATAAAACTTCAACCAATCAAGATGAAATTTCTTGAGCGTCATCTAGGGATAAATTGGTGGAGAAAAAAATAAAATAATGATTACGTCAGCAGTCACGTGGTTCGGCTGCCATATTTGTTTCAACACAAAAGCATTAAAAACTACTAAAAACACGTCCTGGCGAGGGTCTGCAATCTCTGATTGCTCTTTCTTGTTGAGTATGTTTTGTGGAGACTACATCAGAATTTATGCCTCAGATCCTCTTCAGTAATCTTTCATGCATAAATGTGTTTGTTGTTATTACTATTTTATTTTCATTGTCACGAGTCTTGTTAAACTTATATATTACGAGCATGAGGTAAACGTCATCTCCTGCCTGCTTGGTAGCGAAATGGTTGCATTTGGCAGAAATATCAGGTGACATAGATGTCTTGCCCAGAAGTTCATTCAGCCAATCAGAACATTTGGCTTGTGTTTGGCTCGCAACCCACTCGTGTGTTTGCACTTGCAGTCCTCATACAAACAGTTGGCATGTGCATGCTTAGTATGTGCTCAGATGTATCTTTCCAAGTACCTATTTTACAAACGTTGTTTTCAGTTTAATATTGCCAGCTTCTCTGAGGGAACATGTACCCTTCCATCACAGGTGTGGTGTATGTGTGCACTGAAGATGCCTTCCCTGCACGTCGGCTCCACCAGCTTATTAGCTCGCAGCCCCAAGTGCGAGTGGATGTCCCCTCGGATGTCATAACTACCATTCCTTTTGGCAATCAAGTCTACGTTGAACATGTTGCTGATGTGGTTAGTTCTCGGTCGCTTCCAAGACCATGTCTTTGAGTAGTTGTTAAACCACCTTTAGATGGTTGTTAGATGCACTCTTTGAGTAGTTGTTAGATGCACGTTTTTGTGTTTCCAGCGGACAAACATGGGTGGTGCAATTCACTTAGGATTCTCACATACAACCAACTTTAAAGGACTGAAAACTTGGGCTGGGATATTTGAAGCCTCCATTAAGGTCACTTGCAACGGTGACCTACGGGCGGGGCTTCAATTGGGAGGCCCAAATGAAAAGGCAAAATATCAGAAATTGAAGGCTTTTTATATTTTAAACGATTCATACAAACATCCGTTAAATCATATCACATGCAAGTCATCAAAATCTAAACAGTATTTGTAGAATTTCAATAAAAGCTATATCACTGTTCATATCGGTAAATATTATTCCATCGTGTTTGGGGAAATTGGAAAAGCAATATAGCCTATTTTACTCCTGGGGGTCCCAGGATTACCCACCCAAAATATCGTTGCGATCGGTTCAGCCGTTTTTGCAGTACCTGGGAACGGACAGACAGACATTTGGTGAATTATAGTAAGATGATGCAAATAATGTGGCCAAGGCCTTCTACTGTTTATAGAAGTTGATGTGCTGACTCATTTTATAGCTCAACTGGATCGTAGTTCTGGGGAGCTTATGCGATGGCGCATCGTCTGTCCGTTGGTCCGTAAACACTTGTAACTTCTTCTCCAAAACCGCTGATGGGATTGTGACCAAGGTTGGCACAAATTATATTTGGTATGTTGCTCAAGTTTGTTCACGATATTTAAAAAATCGGGGTCTAAGGCGGTCTATGGCGGGGAGGGAATGCCAGGAAATGTCATATTCTCTCCTCTTCCTCTCAAAGTTCATCAAGCAAATCCATATGTCTCCATTCTTGATCAACCACTGATAGAGATTCATTCACTCAGCATTAGGGTCTGCCTTTGGGCCTCAGCATTAGTCACAGCCTCTCCTGAGTGGACAATATTCTTTAGCTAACTTCCCATGCTCGCTGCAGACTTGGCTTCCTCAATCGTGACAAAAACTTAGTAAATCTGAAATTGTCATGGCCCAAAATATATTTGCCCATACCTCAACGGACTCTTACTCACCCTTCTGGCCTGGCACAGCAGCTTCAAATCTTCATCATCTCCCACAAAGAAACATCAATGTGTTATTGTCTTATAATGACAGGTTGGTTGCTTCTCGGTTTTCTACTACCCCTTTTATTCCTTGTTCTTCCTCTTTCAGCCCTCCACTCCTTCAAGACCTGTTTTTTTCTTTACTGGTCCTCTCGTCATTTTGATTTGATTTGACATACCATATTCTTCCAAAGTTTTGGTGCTGCAGAAGCAGTTTCTTGGCAAGGGTTATACTGGGTGCTCATTTCGCCTAATACTTGTTTTGATTCATTGGCAAATCCCTTGATGTCCAGATTAAAGTAAATCGCAATGCTTATAACAAGCATGTGCACAGTTATTAACAGCTCATTGAGGGTCTGTGGCTGTTTTGGCAAGGTCCGGATGCAGCAATCACCAATCAGCGATGTCTCAGAAATGTTTAATTGTATTTCAATCTGGCAAGATGGTCGGCCAGAGTGTCATGCCGTTTGAATTGACATTGACAAGAACATTCCTTGTTCGAATGGCCCTGTGAGCAGGAGCATTATCATGCATAAAGATGATTTCTGGATAATGTTGTTGAACAGAATGCAACACATGTTGCTGTAAGATCTTATTGATGTATTGATCTGCCGTCAGATTACCATGGATAAGGATCAAGTTGATGCAAAGGGTTTCAGCAATATCACCCCACATCAAGACACTTCCACGTCAGAAAATTTTGCAGCTTCATAACCACAGACTGGGACATATTAATCATTGTCTTTTGTAGACTCTTGCATAGCCATCATGTATTTCAACGGGAAACGTGGATTCATCACTGAACATAACACTTTCCCATTCCCTCTTCATCAGATGTGCTGATTTGACCATTTCAGGCATGCTTGGATGTCGCCATGCAAGTCTTGGACACTGAACATGACAACGAGGGTGTATCCCTGCAATACGAAGACGCCTAAAGACGGTATTGGCGCTTCACCTGCGCAAAGTCCAGGGAGTGTGTTTACATATTCTGTCTGAGCAGTTTGAAACGTTTCATAGATTGGTCGTGCAAATGTATCGGTCCTGAGTAGGTCATTGTTCTGGGGCGTCCACGTCTTTGTATGTCTCTTGTTGATTCAGTGGCTTGATAATGTCCGAGGCCATAAACAGTTGATCTCCTCATGTGAAAAGAGCCTTTCAACATGGCTAATGGAGGACTCTGCTTCAAGGTGTCCAACAATTTCATTCCTTTCATTTTCTGACAGACATGGTATTGTAATGGATTGTTAAAATTTTTGTTTTGTGTATTCTTACCTCCACCACCGAAGGAGGATGGAGATTATGTTTTCACCCCTGTCTGTTTGTCTTTTTGTGAACAAGATATCTCAAAAAGTTGTGCATGGATTCAGGCAAAATTTGGTGGAGAGGTTGTGTATGCGACAAGGACCAAATTATTAGATTTTGGTGAAGATCCGGATCCGGATCCAATACACTGAGTGTGAGCCAAAAATTATATATAGCATGATGTTTCAAAAGGTTGTGGACGACTTGAAACAAAACTAGGTGGATGAGTTGGTTAGGTGACGAGAACAAACCGATTATATTTTGGTTCAGATCCGCGTCCAGATCTGGCCGATCATTGGATACAACAACAACAACAACAACAACAACAGGCATTTTAAGGCCATTTTCCCTGCAAGAGAGGGGGTTAGCCTTGCGGTCCCCATGACGATCTTCTCCATTTTGCCCTATTTTCTGCATCTCCCCTTGTTTAACCCCCTTGCCCACATTTCTTCTTCGACCATCTTCAGCCAACTCTTTCTCGGTCTTCACCGTGCTCTACTTCCTTCAACATTCATTTCCATCACTTCTCAACCAGTCACTTTCATCTTTCCTCAACACATGTCCAAACCATCTCAACCTGTTCCTCTTCACAGCATCAACCAACCAGTCACTTTCATCTTTCCTCAACACATGTCCAAACCATCTCAACCTGTTCGTCTTCACAGCATCAATCACAGGCTCAACTCCGATCACCTTTCGCAATTCATCATTTGTCTTCCTCTCTCTCAACGATACTCCACACATCCACCGAACCATTCGCAGTTTAGATTCATACCAGGAACAGGAACGACAGACGTGCTTTTCATTGAGACAGTTGCAGGAGAAGTACATGGAGAAGAGGAAGAAGTTGTTTCTTGGGTTTGTTGATCTGGAGAAAGCATTCGATCGGGTTCCACGCAAAGTATTGACATGGGCATTGAGGAAGTTAGGAGTGGAGGAATGGTTGATCAGAGTAGTGATGGCAATGTACAAAAGAGCGTGCACAGCTGTAAGGACGAAGGATGGGAACAGTGGTGAGTTTGAGATGAAGGTGGGAGTGCATCAGGGGTCGGTACTAAGTCCACTACTATTTGTAGCTGTGATGGAGGTGCTGGCTCAGAATGTAAAGGAGGGTTTACCGTGGGAGTTGTTGTATGCAGATGATCTGGTGTTGATTGCGGAAAGTATGGATGGACTGAAGGAAAAGATGAACAAGTGGAAGGAATGTATGGAGACAAAAGGTCTGAAGGTGAATATCGGAAAGACGAAGGTGATGGCAAGTGTTAAAGCATGTGGTGACGTGGAAAGAACTGGGAAGTGGCCCTGTGCTGTGTGTAGGAAGGGTGGCGGAGTGAACTCCATTCAGTGTACAATGTGCGCTGAATGGGTTCATCAAAAATGTAGTGGTCTGAGAGGGTCATTAACCAGTGTGGCAGCTGCATTCAAATGTAAGGTGTGCACAGAGGGAGCTGCAGATGGAGGAAATGTTGAGTTGGATCTTGGAGACGGCGTGAAGCTGGAAGGTGTGAAAACATTTTGCTACCTCGGAGACATGCTGAATGGAGAAGGTGGATCAGACTCGGCAATGGTTGCTCGAGTGAGATGTGCATGGAAGAAGTTTCGGGAATTGAGTGGCGTGCTGATGATGAGGGGAGTGTCGTTGAAGCTGAAGGGAAAGGTGTATGCTGCATGTGTGAGAGGTGTTATGATTTATGGGAGCGAGACATGGGTAATGAACGTAGAGCAGCAATGAAGGTTGGAAAGGGTGGAAATGCGAATGCTTCGACGGATGTGCGGAGTATCGTTGAGAGAGAGGAAGACAAATGATGAATTGCGAAAGATGATGGGAATAGAGCCTGTGATTGATGCTGTGAAGAGGAACAGGTTGAGATGGTTTGGTGATGTGTTGAGGAAGGATGAAAGTGACTGGTTGAGAAGAGTGATGGAAATGAATGTAGAAGGAAGTAGAAGACGGGGAAGACCGAGAAAGACTTGGCTAAAGATGGTGGAAGAAGAAATGCGGGCAAGGGGGTTAACAAGGAGAGATGCAGAAAATAGGGCAAAATGGAGAAGATTGTCATGGGGACCGCAAGGCTAACCCCTGCTCTAGCAGGGAAAATGGCCTTTAAAATGCATGTTGTTGTTGTTGTTCTCAACCAGTCACTTTCATCTTTCCTCAACACATGTCCAAACCATCTCAACCTGTTCCTCTTCACAGCATCAATCACAGGCTCTACTCCGATCATCTTTCGCAATTCATCATTTGTCTTCCTCTCTCTCAACGATACTCCACACATCCACCGAACCATTCGCATTTCCACCCTTTCCAGGCTTCGTTGCTGCTCTACGTTCATTACCCATGTCTCGTTCCCATACATCATAACACTTCTCACACATGCAGCATACACCTTTCCCTTCAGCTTCAACGACACTCCCCTCATCATCAGCACGCCACTCAGTTCCCGAAACTTCTTCCATGCACATCTCACTCTACCAACCGTTGCCGAGTCTGATCCACCTTCTCCATTCAGCATGTCTCCTAGGTAACAAAATGTTTTCACACCTTCCAGCTTCATGCCGCCTCCATGATCCAACTCAACATTTCCTCCATCTGCAGCTCCCTCTGTGCACACCTTACACTTGAATGTAGCTGCCACACTGGTTAATGACCCTCTCAAACCACTACATTTTTGATGAACCCACTCAGCACACATTGTACATTGAATGGAATTCACTCCGACACCCTTCCTGCACACAGCACACGGCCACTTCCCAGTTCTTTCCACCTCACCACATGCTTTACCACTTGCCATCACCTTCGTTTTTTCCGATATTCACCTTCAGACCTTTTGTCTCCATACATTCCTTCCACTTGTTCATCTTCTCCTTCAGTCCATTCATACTTTCTGCAATCAACACCAGATCATCTGCCTACAACAGCTCCCACGGTAAACCCTCCTTTACGTTCTGAGCCATTACCTCCACCACAGCTACAAATAGTAGTGGACTGAGTACCGACCCCTGATGCACTCCCACCTTCACCTCAAACTCACCACTGTTCCCGTCCTTCGTCCCTACAGCTGTGCGCGCTCTTTTGTACATTGCCATCACTACTCTGATCAACCATTCCTCCACTCCTAACCCTATCATTACCCTATTAACCCTATTAACATTAACCTATTAACTATATTAACCTATTAACACTTTTAACATTAACCCTATTATTATCATATATGGCCTATCATTGGATACAAAATGTATACTGTTCAGCTGGTATACTCTCTACCCAGTGCCATTCTAGTGTTTTACCTTTTTTCTTCCCACATCTGCCTTTTACATTAATTCATCTCACTTCGTCCTGCAAGTGTCCTTCCCATGCATGCACAACCCTGATGATTACGAGAGTGTTTTCCACCTTTTCCAAAATAGCGCTGAAGAAAAACTGTGATTACAACATATCGTGAATCGACAAAATACAACATATTAGAGATAAATTTTTATTAAAGTCATTAATTTAGGAAAAGACTACAAAATGTGCCAAAATGTAAGAGTTGGAGTTCCCACCTGAAAACAAAGGTTGTGATCATGATTTGACATGGAGACTCATGGAGGAGCTCATACATAAGTCGCCTGCAGGAGAAAAATATCAGTATACTTACAAAATTTACAATAACTAGTCAACAAGGACAAACACTATGGCATATGGGATTTGAATATGGTTTTCCTACATCATGACCAGATGTTCTGATAGTAACACAAACAGGCTAACTCATTCATCTAATTTTCTTTACTTGTCATTGATTTTGAACATTTTATTTCTTGAGTTTTTTGTGAAAGAAATTTTATACAAAAATATTAAGTCTTGCACTAAATGAGAAATAATTACACAAATGCTTAAATTGGGGTGGGCAGGACTGCAGACAAGTTGTGATCTTTTGGAGGCCGCCTGTGAAGGATGCAGCCAATGCATTTTTTTTTTTTGGAAAGGTGGTGTAACTGTTTAACATAAGTTTGAGTCATCTACAAAATGGTAGATTTTTTCCAAGGAAACAATGATGCCATTAAACTTGTAAGGTAATGGGTTCGCGGTGCCAACCTCCAGAGGGAGGGCAAATATGATGCCATCAAAAGTTACATGCTGTTTATGGGCATGAACAAGACAGCAACCCAGGTATGAAGCCTGCCTTGAATGTCACAGGCAGAAGGTAGCGAGCAGAGCTGTGTGCCAACCTGATCATTGTTCATGAGAGACATAAAGTGATCCTTGGTATTCTATTTAAGATTTAGGGCCTGTGTTTATTGCGAGAGGAGAAGCAGCATGTCTAGAGTTGTGGCAACAATTATAGATTAAAACAACAATTATGGATTATACAATTATAGACAATGTCAGCAGCAATTATAGATTTCAGCAACCATTACTTCGCTTATTGTGGGAAACACGCTGGCCAGTTTTTCACTGAGTATATGTCTCGACACCGATTTTGTGGATGAGGGTGCTGTTGGCCACCTTCCAATGGAAGTTGTCCTCGACTAAAATACACTGAAGAAAACAGACACATGAGATGCTGGTTGAGTGTAATGGTATTTTAAAACCAGGATACTGATGCTGTCACAACCATGAAGCTGAAGAGATGTTGAAATTATCCAGACACCTCTGAGATGAAAACAACAAAAACTAGAACGGCACTTGATATAGCACATACCTCTGCCAGGCTGAACAGTTTGTTTTGTATCTCAAAGATAGGCCTAATCGGCTTGTTCTTGTCACCTAACCAGCTCATTCACCTAGTTTAGTCATAAGTCGTCCATAACTTTTGTAAATATCATGTTATATATTACTTTTCGCCCGATCTCTCAATGGTGAAGAATCGCTTGAAAAGTAAATAATTATCGTATCCGAATCAATATCCAGATCTTCACCAAAATAGAATCGATTCGTTCCTGTCACACACCCAACTTCTCCACCAAGTTTCGTCCAAAACCATCCATAACTTTGAGATATCGTGCTGTGTATTGGTTTTAGCCCTATCGCTCAATGGTCAAGAATCACATAGAAATTAAATAATTCTCGTATCTGAATCTATATTCAGATATTCACCAAAATCGAATCGATTCGTTCTTGTCACACACACAACCTCTCCACCAAGTTTCGTCCAAATCCGTCTACAACATTTTGAGATATATTGTTCACAGACAGACAAACGGACAAACAAATGAAAAATCGGTCGGAGACCGAGAACTTGCCGGAATGTACTTTTTTTTTTTATCGGCCCTTTTGGATCAAGTTTATCGGTTTTTTCAAGATGGCGGCCGAACCACGTGGTCGATGACGTCATCATTTATTTTCTAAACAAATTTATTCCTAGATTATGCTCAATAAATTTCATCTTGATCGGATGAAGTTTTGTACTTGTCGAATTATGACGTCATAATGGAGGCACCTATGACATCATCATTAGCATATTTTATTCCCCATGGAGAGTTCTTTACAATGAGCCTTGTCTCAATTTTTTTTCTATTCAGCACTTTCGGAGATATAGATGTGCAGTTTTTCGGTTTTTCAAAGATGGCGGCCGAACCACGTGACCGACCGATGACGTCGTCATTAATTATTTTTTTTTCTCCACCAATTTATGCCGACATGGCGCTCAAGAAATTGCATCTTGATTGGATGAAGTTTTGTACTTGTCGAATTATCGAATTATGACCTCATAATGGAGGCCTTGGGCCGAGAGAGTTAAAAATTGGGCACAGTCTATTCCAGGGCAAGACAAATATGTGTGTAAAGTATGGCGATGCTATGTGCAACGATGTAGATGTAGTACTGCGCACAAACAGACAGACCAACCAACCAACATACTTGCCGGAATCTTTTCCGGCAAGTGACAAGAAATATGCCTTGCATGGCACGATACTTGCCAAATCCCTAAAATAAGTTGTTGGCCTATGGTGACCTAAAAAATAATTGGTGGTTGAATTCAGTGACCTGGTATGCAAATCCTCTTCAAATTTCAAGTTAATCAGATGAAAATTGAGGATTTTAGAAATTTGGCCGATGTTGACCTTTTGGCCTATGTTGACCTTTTGGCCTATGTTGACTTTTTGGCCTATGTTGACCTCAAAAATACTTGTTGGTTGAATTCAGTGACCAGATATGCAAATCCTCTTCAAATTTCAAGTTAATCAGATGAAAATTGAGGAGTTTAGAAATTTGGCCTATGTTGACCTTTTGGCCGATGTTGACCTTTTGGCCTATGTTGACCTTTTGGCCTATGTTCTGCAAAATAATGGGTGGTTGAATTCAGTTAGCCGATATGTAAATCCTATTCAAATTTCAAGTCAATCTGATGAAAATTGAGGATTTTAGAAACTTGGCCTATGTTGACCTTTTGGCCTATGTTGACCTCAAACATACTTAGTTGAATTCAGTGACCAGATGTGCAAGTCGTCTTCAAATTTTAAGTTAATCAGATAAAAATTGAGTATTTTAGAAATTTGGCCTATGTTGACCTTTTGGCCTATGTTTACCTAAAATATTGTTGCGGATCTCGGGTTCGTCGGCGTACTAAGGGGGGGTTAAGCCCTACTCCCCCTCAAACTCTGAGTCCACGAGGCCGCCACCCACTCTACACTCGTGGTGGACGGATTGCTAAGCAATTCCAGCCGCCGAGCCCGCAGCTACGCGTGGAAGGCTTAACGGTCACGACCCAAGTACCTTCGACACACGCAGCCGTGAGAACGGGGACTGAACCTCGCACGAGTCACGCTGGTATTGAATGCCCGAGTGGTTGTGCGTCGCGTAACTCGTGCCGTTAACACTATTGAACCCGATCGAGCGGTTTTAATTCGTGCAATGCTAGGCCAATGGTGAAAGGACGATGACGGCCAGGTTGGAAACAAAGCACAGGATTTATTACAATGTACAATATTCACAGGAAAAGGACACAGCGAAGAATCTTAACGGCCTTACCTACGGTCCCAGACAAGGGCCCTCAGATTCGTTCGGGAAGGGAAGGAAGAGGGGAATGCGCCCAAAGCGCGGCCGCTCGTGCAGTTTGCCTGGACGGGCTCGTTTGGGGGAGACCCCCAAGGATCGCTCCCACTCCAGGACACTACAGCCGGGGATGTTCGTGGCAGGGGCGTTGATCACGGTCGTGCACGTAGCTGGAATCCAAGGAGCGTATCTCAAGGTCAGCGAGGCAGAGCGCACGTGCAGGGAGTCCAGGCAGAGAGATCGGGGCGACTGCAAGAGAGAGAGAGCGGGGGTCCGGGCCCGGTTTTATAGCCCCCACGACCCCCCCCCCCCCCCACTCGAACGTTCCACGGGCCTCCATTGGCTGCCTGGGGTCACGTGTCGTGACAGCCCCTTATCGGTCACCCTCGACCACTCATTTTGCAAAAAATGTTCGTTTCCCATGAATCGTACACTTTTCAAAATGCAATCTCACCCCTCCCCTCCAAAACTTCCCCATCACCCCTCCCCTCCAAATCTACCCCCTTACCCCTCCCCTCCAAATCTTCCCCATCACCCATCTCTTTAAAATATTCCCCCTTGCCCCTCCCCTCCAAATCTTCCCCATCACCCATCCCTTTCAAATCTTCCCCCTTGCCCCTCCCCTCCAAATCTTCCCCATCACCCCTTCCCTCCAAAACTTCCCCATCACCCCTCTCCTCCAAAACTTCCCCATCACCCCTCCCCTCCAAATCTACCCTCTTGCGCCTCCCCTCCAAATCTTCCCCATCACCCATCCCTTTCAAATCTTCCCCCTTGCCCCTTCCCTCCCCTCCCTCCTAAACTCCCCCCATACCCCTCCCCTCCGAGACTCTCCCTCGCTCCTCCCCTCCTAGACTCCCCTCTCACCCCTCCTCCTCAAAGCATCCTCCCTGCTTCTTCCCCCTTCCAACTTTCACCTTCATCTCCCGCAAACTTCTGCCTCGCTCTTCCCCCTCCTCAAATAAAACCTCACTGTGCCTCACCCAATCTCCATCAAACCTTTTGTCTGCCCCATTCTTCCCTTTCTCCAAGCTATTCTGAAATCTCTGAAATCTCTGACACACCTTCAACAGCTCTCCCTACCTCTTCCTCCTCTTCCACATCTTACCCTACCCCTCCCCCCCCCCCCCCCTGTTCTGTATCCGATGCTCCCCCTTCCTCTTCATTAACGGTATGGACCTCAAACATCCGGGGCCTTCGCTCAAACTTGACTGATCTCTCCATACAGGTTGCTTCTGACAAACAAGATGTGATCTGCTTAACAGAAACTTTCCTCCTTCATGATGTCTCTGATGCCTTGGTATCTCTCCCAGGTTACTCCCTCCTCCAGTATGATAGACCTGAGCCTCGTCCTGGAGGTGGGGTTGCTATCTTTATAAAAAAACTCTCTTCCTCACTCACCCTCCACTGCCCTCTCTCCACCTCACCCCCAGGAATACCTTTGGCTACGGCTTCCCCTTCGCTCCCACCTTTTGTTCATATGTGTGTTGTACCGTCCACCAAACAGTGATGACTCCATCTGCATCTCGCTGTCTGATAATATGGACCAACTTCTATCTACCCATCCCAACTCTCTCTTCCTCATATGTGGTGATTTCAATTGTCACCATGCCAGTTGGCTGGGTGTGGGTACCTCTCTCACCAGCCATGGCTCTTCAGCAAAGGACTTCTGCGACTCACTGGGACTGACACAATCTGTCAATTTCCTGACCTGGATCTCAGTCAACGGAGCATCTTCTCTTCTGGACTTGGTTATGACTAACTTCCCTGAAAATGTCTGCTGCTCTTCTTCTGCTCCAATCGGCTCATCTGATCATGTGCTTGTTAAAGTGGACATCCCTCTGACTATTCTCAGAGAGCCTCCTCAGCGTAGACGAGTCTGGCATTTCACTCAGGCCAACTGGCACAGTCTTCAAGCAGCCATCAATCATCTGGACTGGTCTCCCATCTCTACCGCCTGCCAAACAGGAAACTCATCCTGGGAATTCTTTCAAAGTAAATTGCTCTCTCTCATGCACAGATTTATCCCATCTCGTCTTCAGGTGTCATACCCTTTCTCCCGTCCATGGTACATGGAATCTTGTGGTGAGGCTGTTGCCCAGAAACAACTTGCTTTCGTCTCCTGGAAAGCAAATCCAACGGAAGGAAATCTCATTTCCTTTCACAAAGCCCGAAACAAGTGTGTGTCCACCCTCAGGAGAGCCAGGAAACAATATCTCACCGTTCTCAAGACCGAACTCTCTTATCTGTCTCCCTCTTCCAAATCCTGGTGGCGTCTGGTCAAATCTGTTTCTGGTGTTTGTTCCCCCTCCATCCCATCCCTCACCTCAAACGGCTACACGGCTGACTCCGCACGTGAAAAAGCTGAATGCCTCAACTCTGTGTTTGCCTCTAAATATTGTGTCCCAAACCCATCCCTCTCTGTACCCACCATACCCAGTCGTACCCAGCTTTTCCTGGACTCTGTGTCCTTTCCTCCTGACAAGGTGGAAAAGTTTCTGTCAACCCTCGACTCTGATTCTACAACTGGTCCTGACGGCATCAGCCCACGGGTCCTAAAATCATGTTCTTCCGCTCTTTCACTCCCTCTTTCTGTTCTCTTCACCCTCTCTTTTGCTCAAGGTCATCTGCCATCTGCTTGTAAATCAGCCAACATCGCCACTTTGCACAAAAAAGGTGCAAAAACAGATCCTAGCAACTACAGACCAATCGCCTTCTCCCAATTATCAGCAAAGTCATGGAATCCATCATTGCTTCAGATATGAAATCTTTCCTCTTCTCCAATGGCTTGATCTCTGACCATCAATTTGGTTTCAGACCTGGTCACTCTACTCTGGACATGCTGCTTCTGCTTTCTCAACAATGGATGGAGGTCCTCAACGCCAAACAGGAAATTAGAGCTGTCTCCCTTGACATTTCACGTGCCTTCGATACGGTCTGGCACCCCGCTCTGCTCACCAAACTCTCCTCCTTTGGTATCCATGGAAATCTCCACGCATGGCTGGCGGACTTCCTCTCTGGTCGTCGTCAACGTGTGGCCCTGAATGGGTTTCTCTCATCTCCTCTTCCTGTTCAGGCTGGAGTTCCCCAAGGCAGTGTTCTGGGCCCTGTGCTTTTTCTGGTCTTCATCAATGATCTCTCTGACTCTCTTGAAAATCCTCTAACTCTTTGCTGACGACTCTACTCTGTCGCTCCATTCCTCATCCCTCAGATCGGCAGTCTGCAGCCTCCTCACTCTCTGCAGACCTGGACAAAATCACAGACTGGGCAAACAAATGGAACATGTCTTTCAATCCTGACAAATCTCACACTCTTACGATGTCTCTCCGAAAAGACCGACTGGACAACCCTTCCATCCACTTTCTGAATAATCCTCTCCAAGAAGTTCTGTCACTCAATCTTTTGGGTCTCACTATCTGCCATGATCTTTCCTGGGAAAACTACATTTCAAATCTGACCTCCAAAGCCAGTCGCCGACTGGGCATCCTCCGTCATGCGAAGTCCTTCCTTGGTACACCTGAGCTCCTCACCACTTACAAGGCTTTCATCCGCAGCTCTATGGAATACTGCTCTCCCCTCTGGTCTGGTGCTCCTGCCTCACACCTAGCTCGTCTTCACGCTGTTGAAACCAAAGCGTTCGGAATCATTGGAATCTCCCGCGATGAAGCTGACTCCAAGGGCCTTTCACTCACTCACCGCAGACAGGTTGGTGGTCTTTCCGTCTTCTACCGACTCCTCTCTGGCCTTGCCCCCCCAGCTCTCTCTGGGCTCTGTCCCCCAAATATTCCTACAGGTCGCACAAGATCTGCCTGCAACCCTCTTATGGTTAAACTGCCAAAATCAAGACTTTCTGCTCACCTTCACTCCTTCATTCCTCTTTTCTCCCGTCTCTGGAACAAACTCCCTCACTCTCTTCAATCCCACTACACCCTCCAGGTCTATAAAACAGCTGTTCACCACCATCTCTTATCTTACCCCATCCAAAACCTTGATCTTTTCTACCCCCACTAATTTCGGTCCCCTTTTGTTTTATACCTCTCCCCCCCCCCCTCCCCCCTTCCCACGCCTCCTCCCCCCAAGCCCTCTCCCTCCCACACTTCTCCCTGCTCTCAAATGTTGTGTTTGTGTGCTTCCCCTTCTCTCCCCATCTTGTCTTCCGCTCCCTCTTTTTATATATTTTGTTTGTCTGGTTGATTTGTTTGTGAAATAAATGTTAGCTCTTTCACGAGCCTCGATTCAGTATACAAACAAACAAACAACAACAACAACAAAAAGCGGGGGTTAGCCTTCAGACAAGTAATAAACAGACAGGGGTGAAAACCTAACCTTCACCCACTTTTGGTGGCAGAGGTAATTAATTTCCAGGTGGTGATGAAAAAGGGATGATAGGAACATAAAGGAGATGGGGAGGGATACATTGGGTACTCTTGCTTAAAAGACACATACTGATTTCAAACAATCTACTTTTTCATTTGCAGATTATGAAAGAGAAAAGGAGAATGAGGGAGAAGATGAATGGCATCTCACACCAGTAGTTAATAGCCGGCGAAGCCGGTGTGGTGAATGAACGCGTACGTACTATGTTGAAAAGCCAGACTTTGCTGGATCCTTTGAGAATTTCGAAGCTTTGACGCACCAAATCGCTCCATGGAGGCCGCCATCTTGCGGATGCGGACGTATGCATAAAAAATTGCGAAAAAGTTCAATAGGAGTTTGTTTCACCCGTCTTTGTTTGATTCACAATCTTATGCACCTCTAATTTGTAATTAAAATACTTTAAGACCAACGTCGTTCCCCAGGCCGCACGGGCCCTGGTTATCTTCAACGAAAATCTTCACCAAACACCGGAACCAATGAGATTCGAGCATTTGAAAAAATATTTCAAAAAAGCTTTTTACCGCGTTTCGGGGGCTGTAAACGCCATCAAATATTCTAAAATTGACGAAGAATTATTTTTTAGAAATCTTGCGGCCGTAGGGGATAGTTTTTCACAGCCGGAAATATCCGAAGTTGAGACGGAATTCACTGAATTAATCAAGTAAATTTTATAAATTTTAATCTCATCCAGAATGCAAATGGTGTCATTTTAGGTCTGAATTTGCGAAATTTTGTGAGCTGACCAATCAGCGATCAGCTTAGGTCAGTCAATCAGCGCCATCGACACAGGACATCTTACCAGGGCGTCGTCTGCAACGCTGGGAACGAGGTTGGTGCAAAACAACCGAATCACGCGTAAGCATATGCTGCTCGAAATAGTTCTCATCATATGCTCAAATTTCCTAAGCTAAAGCCGTATTTAATCACTCAAATTGCTATCCAGAGGCTAATCAGGATTTAACAGGTGACATTATGCAAATATATTCCTTTACTGAGATAAATTTAGAGAAACTATGTCAACGTATTCCTCTGCTGAATGTTTGTAAACAAACGGATGTCGTCTGCTTGTCATTCTTCTGCTCCGTTGCCTTTGGCCTCAGACTTGAGAAAATAAACCGTAAAATATCGCACTAACCGGCTTTCAAAGTAATTAAAACTTGTTCTGATTAATTAGTAGTAGTAGTAGTAGTAGTTAGTTAGTAGTTGTTTCAGCTGAAATCAACTGAAACATACAATTCAACTTGATTTTTACTCGTCAAAATTGTTGATCAATTTTGATTGATATTCATATTGTCATTGATTTGGGCACTGTTGTCTGTTACTGAGAGAAAAAGAATCGAAATGGAAGGAAAAATGGTACAACCTCCACCAGTGCTATCATCACTGAAACATGATTCGACAACAGTCCTTGGTAACTTGAGAGAGGTTTTTACATTGCACCAAGGAAAGCCATCAGATGTGACACCATTGTCTTCTTTTTTGGAATATGCTGCAGTAGATGTCCCTGGTGATGGGTCGTGTTTTTTTGGTGGTTGTTTGAGCTTCACTGTTTGACTGTTTGAGCTTGAGAATTTTCAACACATTTCAAAGCACCACCTTCTTACAGCAATTCATTTGCAGTGGTATACACGCTAGATGGGACGAGTGGAAAAACTATGTCGATACTTTCCATGAAGACATTTCGAATTATAAAGGAAATAAACAGGAGTTATATTATGAGAATATGGTTAGATGTAACGGATGGGCTACAACATGCGAAATAATTGCAGCAGCAAAATTATAAAACTGCAAGATACATGTGTTGTCTCGTGTTCATGACCGAAATTCCACAGTGGCGATGAATCATATTCTCTCTGTTTATGAAGGTGTATCTGCTGATGCTCCAACAATTGAAATACTGCATGATAGGAATCATTTTCTTCTTATGATTCCTATTCTTAATCATTGTGCAGAGAGTACAGTACCTGTTGGAGTTCCATCACAATACAGTTGTGGAGATCAGTATGAGTATGTGGAGCCTCAAAGATCAGAGTATAATGAAAGCATGAGTTGCAAGAGACCAGAGCTTCATAAAGACAACAAGCAGTCAAATGATCATGCATATGCAAAAGGTTACAAGCAGCCGAATGATCATGCATATGCAAAAGTTTACAAGCAGTCAAATGATCATGCGTATGCAAAAGCTTACCAGCCGCCAAATGTTCATGAAAGGAAGGTTAATTCACTCAAAGCAAAGAGTTCAGAGAGAGAGAAGAAAGTCACCGACGACAAGTATGCTGCTGAATGTGAACGTCTAGACGTTCACTATTGTCCTCCAATCGATGGTGAGAGTAAAACTCAACGACGACTAAGGCTAAGAAAGAATTGTCGTAATATAAATACGGCAAAAAGAGAGGTGGAAAAAGTTGATGGAATTGACTCAAGCTATACGCCAATAGCACCTAAAAAACAAGACGCTGTTTTTCATGATGCTGTGACGAAATTCGAAATTCAGCAAATGGCATATGAAGTTCGAACTTGTTCAGTTTGTTCCGAGACGAGGCTCATGGTGAACATGTCGAAGACTGAAAAAGGTATATGCCAAAGATGTGGGAGTGACAAGCAGTCCGTAAAAATGTTCTGCGGAGCGAATAATATGGATCCAGGTGACGTTCCCTTACCTTTGAGAGATCTTACTGTCGCTGAAGAACTACTCATTTGCCAGATTTCACTCTGTATCAATGTCCATATGTTGAATCATGGCAGGCTTGCGTCCAATGGACATTGCATCACATTCCCTCAGGCGGTGGATCAGCCAGCACGTATTTTCCCACGACTTCCCGAAGAGATAAATATAATCAAAGTGAAGAAAATGGGAATGAACGGCACTAGTAAAGATTTGAGGGTACGCAGAGCGGCTGTGTGAGATGCTCTGTTGTGTCTCAGCAAATTGAGTGTCCCGTACCACGACATCGAAATAAGTGACGAGCGTCTGGCAAAACTACCGGAGGACGGTCCTCTCCCAGGTATTAAAGAAGTGGTATTCAAACCTGAAACTGTACTCAAGCATATCAATGACCTCGGACCGTCCAGAGACCAGATAGACCATGGGGCGAATGATGTTACCACATCTTCTGGCGTTTTATTGCCAGATGAAGTAGTTTCTATCAAAAAAAAAAAGTACGATCAGTTGTTAAAGACGTACTTGGTGACGACGATGGAAAAAAAGGAAATTTCACCATACCCTGGCCTACCAGAGGTGATACACCAATGTCTGAGTATTCTACCCGATATTTTTTCTCCATGGCATTTCCCACGTTGTTTCCAAAAGGAACTGGTGATTTCATTCTAAACAGACAACGTACATGCGAATCCCTAGCCGATTGGGCAGATCATTTATTGTGGTACAAAGATGGGAGGTTTGCGAGGCACCCCTTCTTCAAATTTAATGTGCACAACATGATAAATCGTCGTCGCGCCATTGATAGGAGTAAGTTTCTCATCAATCAAAAACTAGGCGATGACCATTACACTGTGTCTGACTTGAAAAGTCGCCTAGAGAAAGGAGACCATACCATCGTCAAAAAAATACGACACTTTACTGGTGACATCCGTGGCACTCCTCAGTACTGAACCACACGCGAAAATGAACTCCGAGCACTGCAAGACTTCCATATATACAATGGCAAAGGTTTACCAACGTTCTTTGCTACTGGTAGTTGTGCGGAATTCCACTGGAAACCTCTTCGTGTATTATTGGAAAAATATTTGCGAAGTATCGGATGTCTCGGCGGTTTAGATCTTGATGACAAAAATGTCTTGTTCAAGGTACTACAAGAGAATGCTCATTTAGTTGGCCATTACTTTGATTTAAGAACTAAGTCCTATTTTGAAAACGTTATGAAGCCAGTGTTTGGGGTTACAACTTATTGGTAGAGACAAGAATTTGCCAAAAGTCGTGGTATGATTCATTGGCATGGCCTCTGTTGGCGAGACGACTTGGAACCTAGTGCGACACTACACAATAGTCTCGCCGGTGGATTCGACTTCGTAAAAGCTGCTATCCCTGTCGCTGAATGGGCTGATTTGAATTACGCCCTCACAGCGATTCATCCTGCTGGAAGTGACTAATTTGGTGCACCGAGGAAAGACCTCTGGCCCCCACCCGAAGGAACAGCTCCAGCACCACTGGAAGAGAAAAATCCCCTGAAAAAACTTTTCTCTGAACAATGTCGTGACGCACAGAGTATAAAAGATGACCACATCAAAATCGTCAACAGGACACATTTACATCGATGCTCAGATTATTGCTTGGGGAGGCCATCTGCTCAATCGGACTTGGGAATATGTAGGATGGGTTTCGGTAGTAACCGAGAGCCTGGCCTGTCTTCTCATGACGAACCACGTGTCGGGACTGATAAGAATAATTGTCTTCGTCTGTCCATGCCTCAATCATCCAACCATGGTTCAACATTCCCAATATCATGCTCAAGCTTGGCGAGGGAACGGTGACATTTCTTTGATTCTCACATCTCGTGATCCCAAGAACCCGTCACTAAACGATATAGTCGCCGTTCAAAAATATGTAACCGGATACGCGTGTAAAGGAAATCCTTCAACTGGCGCCGCAGTTGACTTATTACAAGACGTCTTATCAGTAGCTGATACGGGAGATGAGATATCTGCTAATACGCTGTGTACTAAGCTTCTAATGGATGCAGTACGACGCGATGTGTCTTCGGTGGAGACATGTTTTGAGATATCCGGTTTTCCTTTGTATCGATCCAGTCACATTTTCCTGAGCGTTTCTCTATCGGGCTGCCGTCAGCTAGAGAAAAAAGGAAACGTAATTACAAAATCCACTGTGATTGACAAGTACCGAGATAGACCTAAAGAGGGTGAAAATTGTTCATTGTATGCTTTTTTGTGCAATCAAGGAAAGGTACCTGTCATATCAGGTACATATTTCCATGCTACATGGCCTCTTACAGAAGAATTCTGTCAAGCGCAGCTAATGCTACACTGGCCCGGTTGGCGGGATGTTAAATTCAGAGACATTATATCTGATGAAGTAGGCTGGGTGTATACGTTCCATCAGTTTTTACCTACAGACTACTGTCCTGCTTCTATTAAAGCCGAGGTCCTGATAGCACAGGCAGAAGCATACGAGAAGTGCTGGGGATCAGACGGAGACGGAAATGATCACGCCGACATGATGAACCCAGAAGACGATCATCCGGAAGTTCATTGTTATGCTCTCGATGTTCTGGATTGGATCGATTTGGTGAAGCCTCATGCACACTTTGATGATGGAATAACCGACTTCGATTATGATGATGGTGGACCCGGATACGATTGGGGGGCCGCTGCCAAAAAATATTCTGATCTCGGTAAAAAATTTCTCAGTGGTCTAGCCAGCTGCTGTGAGGACGACACTCAGCTGAAATTACCCGATGTGGAATGTGGATCACTGATTGAGGATCAAAGACTGACATTCAATATCGTGATGGATCGTCTGATGAAATACAAAGCTAGTCCTAGCAACTGTAAGCCGTTGCGATTGAACGTATCCGGGACAGCAGGTTCAGGCAAATCATATCTGATAAAGGCACTCGTAAAAGTTGTCCGACAAATTTTTCAGGAAAATTCGGCTGCAAAGGTTATCTGCCCTACTGGAAATAGTGCCAACTTCATTGATGGCGTGACACTCCATAGCTTCCTAAAAGTGCCGATCAGATACAGGATCAGAAGCGGTGATATGACTGTGCCAACTAGTACTACTCTGGAAAATATTCAGAATAAATGTATAGGTGTCAAGCTGTTGTGCGTAGATGAAAAGTCAATGATTGGCAAAACTACATTGGGTTGGATGGAATTCATGGCTAGCTATGGAAATGATGAGAGAAACGAATGGAATTATCATTGGTCGTGGGGCGGTATTCCAGTGGTTGTCTTTTTCGGAGACGAAGTTCAACTACCCCCCGTTTGCGATTCACCGGTGTACATGCCTCCTTCTAACAAAAACGAGAGTGACGTAGAAAGTCCTGCAAAGTTGCATGGAGTGATGGTTTGGAGAGAATTTAACGAGGTTGTTGTCTTGGGGCAATCAATCAGACAAGCAGGAGACAAGTCACAACTGAAAAGTGCTTTATTGTCATTGAGAGAATACAAGACAACTCCACAGCAAGCAAGATGGTGGAGGACGTTCCAATGGGACGATCTAAAACGGAAATATGGGACAGAAAAAATGTTATACATGGCTGATAATGCTGTATTCGTTTTTCCTACCCATGAGCTCGAATGGGCGCACAATAAGCGTCAACTGCAAACCGCCAATTGTGAGGTGCCTGTAGCGAAAATCACATCAAATAACACTGGACCACACGCCAGGGTGGCAGAGAGTGACAAGGCCCAAGGTTTACCTCGGTTATTGTATCTTTGCAAAGGGGCCAAATTTGTCTTGCTTCCAATTTGTCTGTTGAGCACGGTCTCTACAACGGAGCTACGGGTCATATTGAGGACATCATTTACGAAAATGGTCGTTCACCAAAAGATGGATTACCAGACGTCGTCATCGTTAATATTCCGAAATATACGGGTCCTCCTTTTTTGGAGGATCATCCAAAGCTCGTGCCGATCGTGTCAATTGAGCGTCGTATTGATTGCAACTGTTGCAAACGTACGCAAATACCTCTGAGACTTGGATGGGCAGCAACTTTTCATCGCTGTCAAGGAATTACTGTGGGTGTTGGCGAACCTAACAGATATATCGTTATTCATCCGGGGAGAGCGAAATTCGAAAGTCTCAATCCAGGAGCACTATTCGTCGCATTATCTCGTGCGAAATATGCTGGAGACGATGACACCATTCCGGACTTTGCTTGGAATCCTAACTACTTGTTGAACGACGACCGTATGTGCATGGTTGTTAATACTGCAACAACGCGGGCTAGAGATGATGAACTGAAACGTTTCAAGTCACTCGCTTACTGCACAGCGAAAAAGTACGAGCACTTGAACAACGTGTTTTTCGACTCGATTCTGCAAAACGCCATGTCACTCAGTCAAAGCCAAAACGAGGAACAATGTTTCGCCTCCATTCTTCATCGTCACACCGACCTATCAGATGTGGCATGAAGGACGACGTTTATGCTTAACCACGACATAAATGTCCCCAAGTCTTGGGTACCCAAGCTAATTCGTGAGAAAGTGCCATGTGACTCCTGCTCATTCACCAGGTTACAATCTACACTGTTTCAATTACCAGTTTAAGTCTACACTTTAACTGTACACTGCTAAATTTATTTAAAGTGTATAAAGACCTTTGAGTGCTCGCACCAGCATATATGTGTTGTTGAGGATGTTCAAGAGTACTTACAGGTCACTATCAGCGTCAATCATCTTCTTTTCACGATAAAAAAGCAATGTTCTCACGAAACGTAATTGGAAAGTAAACCACTCTGGGGCATTTTCGAAATTTTTCTCTTCTTTAGTGGTAGACCTAAAAAGCCGAATTAGGCTTCAATCCCATGCTCCCATGCTCAGTAGGTTTGTCTGATTTATGATGCTGTCCTGCAGGTGCAGGACAACATCATAATTCGGACAAACCTACTGAGCATGGGAGCGGTTTACATAAAGGTTTAAAGGTACATAAGGTACAATCTACATAAGCGGTTTACATAAAGAAAGAAAGCTCGGTTTGATTAACGACAGTCACACATTGCCGTTGAAACGGCGCTATCATTTGATCTGTCGGCACTGATCTTACTGCAAGCTAACTTCTTCTGGTGGAGGAAGCCGCAGTGCCCGGAGAGAACCAGCCCTGACAGCGACTGAAGTTAGAAGACTACACACATACTGTGAAAACGTATGTTAAGCCCAGTTAAAATTTCTTAAAATAGGCCCTGAGCTAGCACATCGTATAGTTACTTCCTTAAGCTTCTTGTGACATTTATTGTATGTAGGTATTGGGGAGGACTGTCTGCTCTTCTCTTTACCAAATCTTACCAGGTACGGTACCTACTACACCTACCTACTACCAACTACCTAACCTACTGATTCCATAGTGATGGGTAAAATAGTGGCAAGAGGCTTTGGCTTCGCCGGCTCATTGCGGCTTTGCAGTAGGGTACTAGTACAATTGGAGAAATACTTAGCCATATATCACTCATTATGTTACGGTGGCAAATGTCTTAAATGGAGGCAGTGATAAAATGTTGAAAAATTCTATCATTTTCAAAACTTTGGAAGAAATTATTGTAAAAGACATTTATTGAAGAAAATGTATTCATATATGGTCACAAGGAATTGTAAAGGATTGCAGCTGTGTTCTGGCTTGCCTATTGATGGGCACACATTATTATGGGCTTTGCAAAATGACCTACATTATCCAAGTTGCCTAAGGAAGCTACTCTGTATCATTTGCATCAAAATCCTCTCTGTATTAGGCTCAGAAGATAGTCTGGATATCTCCAGATTTAATGGGATGAGCCTGTGCATCAATCTCAGGTCTACTGTTTTCAAACAACCTGATCTCCGACCATTAGGTTGAAATCTGTCGTGGTCTCTCAGCTCTGGACATGCTGCTGCCTCTCTTATCAGTGGTTGGAGGTCCTAAACCTCAATCAAGAGGTTCGGACCATCTCCTTAGACATATCTCAAGCACTTAACATAGTCTGACATCCTGCTTTGCTTGCCAAGCTCTTTGCCTGTGGGATACAAGGCCACCTTAATTCCTTGATTTCTGACTTCCTTCACTTCATGCAGTCTACATGTTTCTCTCATTGGAACCCTCTCCCAGTCGAGGCTGGAGTTCCCCAAGGTAGTGCCTTGGGCCCAATCCTGTTCCTCATCTATATGAACGACATCTACAATTCTCTGGAAAACCCTGTCTTCCTTTTTGTAGATGACGTCACGTGTCGTACAGTATGCCATGCCACTTCTCGGCAGACTGAAGCTGTATCACTTCGCTGATCTGAAATCTATTAGATGCAGGTCCAATCTCAAATCTATTGGATGCAGGATGCACCATGCCTTTCAATTCTGGAAAATCTCACCATCTCACCCTGTCGCTGAAGGATTGTGAAACTAACTCGCCTATCTATTTCCATGATTAGCCATTGAAGAGATTCAGTCTCTTGAACCTCCCAACCTCCCCATCTCCTGGACCAACCACATATTAAACCTGCTCTTCAAAGCCAGACACAGACTGGGCATTTTCCGTCAATCCAAATCTTTTTTATGGCAGGTTGTTGGTCTCTGTTTTAACCGCTTTTTCTCTGATATTGCTCCCTCTGCTCTCTCAGTCCTCTGACCGTCCTCAGCAACTTCAGGATGCGTGCCGCCTTCTTTATGGAACGCTCTTCTGGTTAACTTTACAAAAACCAGGCTGAATGCATGCACCTTACCTCTTGTTTTTTTGCTTTTCCCATCTATAGAAATGCCTTCCAGAGGCCATTCTTTCCTGTTCTTCCCTCCAGAACTTCAAGCAGGCAGAGCACCACCACCACCTCATGTCATTCCCTCCCTGACCCATGTTCTTCAGTACATCCATTAGCCCTTCCTAACCCAATCCTCTTACTTGCTGATGACAGTGTTTCCTCCCCTCCTCTCTATCTTTCTTTCCTGTTTATTCATTTCCTTGCTGGTTATGCCCAATTGTTGCTTAACTACTCCACTGTCAGTTCAACCTTGCTCTTCCATGGGCCCTGCCTTCTGCAGAAAAAATGGTTTTCCAGGAAGAATGAATATATGATGCAGAAGAGAGGTATAGACCAGGTGGTAATAGCAGATTTACAACTTTGTCAGTCAGCCTAGGTGAATTTTCAGACTACTGTTTGGAGAACTCTGACTATTTCCTCTTCTTTTGTACTGAACTAATCATTTTGTACTTCCCATTGACAAAAAGTCTAAATCAATATACAGCAATACCCCGTTTTACACCATTTCGATCTACGTCAAATCCGACTTTACGCCACTCTTCTAGAGTAAATTTCAGTTCAGCGAACGTCATTATGTGCGACTTTACGTCACTCCTACATCATAATAGGAGGACGTGAAAAAAATTAATTTTTCCTTAAAAATATATTTAAAATAAATAAAATAGTACATAAAAATTAACAATAAAAGAAGCTAAAAAACAATTTAAAATACAATAAAAGGCGCATTAAAAATATTTTTTTAATGTACGTACAGTATACGTATGCGTAGCTGCTGGTTCTCATTCAAAACAAAGGCAACGCCATATGCATTTTGTCCTGTGCTGCGGTCGTGTGCTTGCTTTGCCTTTCGCTGTTATTTTTGTGATTATTCCTTTACTGTGTCTGTGTTAGCCATGGGTCCTACGAAGGATAGTACTCGTGTTTCCAAGCGTAATGTGGTTACGATGGAAGATAAGTTAAATCTGATTAAAAGGTATGAAAAAGGTGAAAAAGTGTCGGTGATAGCGCATGCCTTAGGGCTGCCACGGTCGACGGCATCGACCATCATTCATGATAGGGAACGTATTCTCGCATACGTCACTGAAAAAGCGCGTCACTGAAAAAGCGCCGTCGGCGAAGACTGCTGTCATGAATGTGAAGAGGGGTCAGATTTTCGACGAGATGGAGAGACTCCTTTCGTTGTGGATCGAACGCCAGACCCATGAACGCATACCAACGAGCCAGCTGCTGATACAGGAGAAGGCAAAGTCTTTGTTCCAGGATCTTCTGAAGAAGTACCTGGAGGATAAGGACACAACCTTCGTTGCAAGCTCTGGATGGTTTGCACGCTTTAAACGGCGCTTCAGCTTGCACAACGTCAAGATTCAGGGCGAAGCCGCAGCTGCCGACACCGTAGCCGCCGAGGAATTTCCTGCTACATTGAAGAAGATCATTGAGGACGAGGGATTCTTGCTCGAGCAGATCTTCAACGTCGACGAAACGGGCCTTTTTTGGAAGAGGATGCCCGACAGATCCTTTATCTCGAAGGAGGAGAAGACCATTCCAGGCTACAAAGTTGCGAAGGAGCGGCTAACGCTAATGCTTGGGGGTAATTGCACTGGTGACTTCAAGCTGAAGCCGTTCTTGGTGTATCATGCGGCAAACCCCCGGGCACTTAAGAACATCCCGAAGGCATCTCTTCCCATCATTTGGATGAATAATATGAAGGCATGGGTAACCGTCATAATTTTTGAAGAATGGTTCATCAATCATTTCATCCCGGCTGTCAAGAGCTATTGTCGAGAGAAGAAAAATCAATTTAATTTGCTGCTGATTTTGGACAATGCCCCTGGCCATCCCACTAACCTTGGTGGTTTCGACCCCAATGTGAAGGTGGTGTACTTGCCACCCAACACCACATCGCAACACCTATGGACCAGGTGTGATAGCGCTTTTTAAGCGCTACTATCTCCGCCGCACTCTTCGTCAGACTGTGGATGCAACGTCGGAGGAGGAAGGCATCAACATCCGGCAGTTTTGGAAAAACTATAACATCTACCAGGCAGTGCTTAGCATCAATGCTGCATGGTTGGAGGTTACGCAGTCGGCGATGAATGGGGTGTGGAAGCGTTTGTGCCCCCACCTTGTTAATGATTTCACGGGGTTTGATGCGCCAGTCAAGGCTGTGTCTAAAAACTTGGTTTCCCTCAGCGCTAACCTGGAGATGGAGTTGGAAGAGGAGGATTTCTACGGTTTGATCGAGGCAGACAAGCAGCCTTTAACTAATGAGGACTTAATGGCGTTGAAGGAAGAGCGCCGCGAAGAGGATGAGCTTCCAGAACCAGAGACGAGGAAATTCACCGTAGCCGAAATGCAGAAAGGTTTTTATCACCTCTCCAAGTGTCTTGCAATATTTGAGGCACAAGACCCAAACGCCGAGCGTTTCGCAAAAATGATGAATGGCACCAGCGACCTTTTTCTCCCGTATAGGACCATCTTAACTGAGAAGAAGAAGCGCACAATTCAAGGGACTTTGGATCAGTTCCTACTTAATGTCGAGAAACGCAAGACCTCCACTAGTTTTGATGAGTCGCCGAAGAAGCCCCGCATATAGTGTTCATTACTCTTTAAAAAATATGGCTAAAATGTGTTTTTTGTGTTCAGAAGAGACACCAAGTTTAAGTTGAATAACATAATTTTATTAATTTTATTTATTAATCTTTACAAATTCAATTATTAATTGTGTTCATTACTCATTAAAAAATATGACTAAAATGTGTTTTTAGTGTTCTTTAAGGTTTAGCGATGGTTATATACTTTCGCGAGTTCTTTACTCTAGTTTTATGGTGTTTGTCTTCATTGTAAGGAATTACGCCCGGTTTACGTCAAAAACCGAGTTACGTCACGGCTTATGGAACCAATTAATGACGTAGGCCGGGGTATTGCTGCATAAGGAGTTGTTATTTTGTTATGTAAATTTTTGTGGGCCATTTGGGGTCCATGTTGGGATAATGCAACAGAATTTGTGACATTTGATAATTTTCTTTAAAAACGGTGTGTTTCGTGTTAGGACTCTCTTTGGCGCTGCATCACACACAGACTGCCTCTTCTCATTGCCCGGCGCTCTGTTCGCCTTGTTGTCATCGATTCAGTGGCAGCTTTGTTTCGTTGCGAGTTTTCATGCTCCATGGCAGCTAGAAAAGCAAAGCTGCTGCAGAATTTTGGAAATCTTCTTCATCAAATCAGCCACAAACATAACAGCCCCATTGTTTGTGTGAACCAGGTAATAGAAGGCCTATCATTTTGCAGTTGTCTCTTTAATAGTTTAATAGCTCTAGATCACGCTTTACTGAACTCATCATCATGAACAAATATATATATACACTACCTGTTAAAAGTTTAGGTACACCCAACAGTTTTTGATATTTTACTGTTTAATGTGCAAAATGAACAAAACAACAACAACAACAACAACATGCATTTTAAGGCCATTTTCCCTGCAAGAGCGGGGGTTAGCCTTGCGGTCCCCATGAAAATCTTCTCCATTTTGCCCTATTTTCTGCATCTCTCCTTGTTAACCCCCTTGCCCGCATTTCTTCTTCCACCATCTTAAGCCAAGTCTTTCACGGCCTTCCCCGTCCTCTACTTCCTTCTACATTCATTTCCATCACTCTTCTCAACCAGTCACTTTCATCCTTCTTCAACACATGACCCAAACCATCTCAACCTGTTCCTCTTCACAGCATCAAGCACAGGCTCTATTCCCATCATCTTTCGCAATTCATCATTTGTCTTCCTCTCTCTCAACGATACTCCGCACATCCACCGAACCATTCGCATTTCCACCCTTTCCAGCCTTCGTTGCTGCTCTACGTTCATTACCCATGTATCGCTCCCATAAATCGTAACACTTCTCACACATGCAGCATACACCTTTCCCTTCAGCTTCAACGACACCCCCCTCCTCATCAGCACGCCACTCAGTTCCCGAAACTTCTTCCATGCACATCTCACTCCAGCAACCGTTGCCGAGTCTGATCCACCTTCTCCATTCAGCATGTCTCCAAGGTAACAAAATGTTTTCACACCTTCCAGCTTCACGCCGTCTCCAAGATCCAACTCAACATTTCCTCCATCTGAAGCTCCCTCTGTACACACCTTACATTTGAATGTAGCTGCCACACTGGTTAATGACCCTCTCAGACCACTACATTTTTGTTGAACCCACTCAACGCACATTGTACATTGAATGGAGTTCACTCCGACACCCTTCCTGCACACAGCACATGGCCACTTCCCAGTTCTTTCCACATCACCACATGCTTTACCACTTGCCATCACCTTCGTCTTTCCAATATTCACCTTCAGACCTTTTATCTCCATACATTCCTTCCACTTGTTCATCTTTACCTTCAGTCCATCCATACTTTCCGCAATCAACACCAGATCATCTGCATACAACAACTCCCATGGTAAACCCTCCTTTACGTTCTGAGCCAGCACCTCCATCACAGCTACAAATAGTAGTGGACTTAGTACCGACCACTGATGCACTCCCACCTTCACCTCAAACTCACCACTGTTCCCGTCCTTCGTCCTTACAGCTGTGCGCGCTCTTTTGTACATGGCCATCACTACTCTGATCAACCATTCCTCCACTCCTCACTTCCTCAATGCCCATGTCAATATTTCGTGTGGAACCCTATCGAATGCTTTCTCCAGATCAACAAACCCAAGAAACAACCTCTTCCTCCTCTCCATGTACTTCTCCTGCAACTGCCTCACAATAAAGAGCGCGTGTGTCGTTCCTCTTCCTGGCATAAATCCAAACTGCATTTCGTCGATCTTCACCTTCTTCCTTATCCTCCTCTCCAACACCCTTTCCAATACCTTCATTCCATGCTCCAATAACTTTATCGCTCTCTACGAGCCACACTCCAGAGGGTCACCTTTCCTCTTGTATAGAGGGACGAGGGTACTCGGTTCCCAATCCACTGGAATGCGGCCTTCTTTCACCACCAGATTACAGAACTCTGTCATTCCCTTCACACCCCAACTTCCTGCTGCCTTCAACATATCTCCCACAACTCCCGTCAGCCCTCCCGCTTTTCTCCTCTTCATTGCTTTTATCGCTTCCTCAACTTCCTTCTCAGTTATCTTCTCTGCCGGTCCTAAAACTGGATTACTCTCTATGTTGCCATCCCATTCATTCTCTGTATTCAACAGCATTTCCATATATAACTTTTCCATCTTCCTTTAATTCCATCTGGGTCCACAACGATTTGTCCAACTTCATTCTTCAAGCAACTCACCCCCATCACATCACACCTCTCTTTCGCTATCTGCTTTACAATCCTGAATACCGCTCTCTGACCCTCTTCCGAATCCAAGCGTTCTCCGAACATTTTCCTGCATGCCTCCTGCGCCTTTGCTACCTCTTTCTTTGCAGCCTTCTTGGCTGCCTTATAACTTTCATGCCCTGCTTTTTCTGCTCCCGTACCCTTCGCCTTCTGTCACTCCTTGAACTTCTACCTCTTCTCGTCAATCCTCTTTCCAACTTCATCATCCCACCACCATGTTTCCGAGTGCCTCGGTGGTCCTTTTGTCCATCCACATACCTCACCAACGGCTCCCAACAGACTATCTTTCATTGACATCCAACCACTTTCAAGCTCAACCACATCATCCTCTACCCTACTTAGCCTCTCTTTTAATGCCTCCCTTACTGTCACCTCTTTCACACCTCACTTGTCACTCAGCAACCTCTACACCTTCATTCTCGGTTGGTACTTCACCCGCCGAGCTCTCCTCGCACCTTTCACCCTTATGTCGCAGACAACCAAGTGGTGCTGTGAAACAGCCTCCTCCCCCGGGATCACCTTTGTGTCCTGGAGGTGCCCCCTATCTCGCCTACGCACCATCAGGTAGTCAACGGTTGTCGTCGACCCACCTGACGTGCGTGTAATAAGCTTATTATCCTCTTTCTGGAACTGAGTGTAACAAATCAGCTCCATCAGCAAACTCCAAAATCCTTTCACCTTCTCCATTTCTCACACCATATCCGTAACCCCTATGAACTCCCTCAAAACCGTCCATACTCCTTCCCACATGTCCATTTAGGTCTCCTCCTCCCACAACAACTTCCTCGTCTTTCACGTTTTCCATCAGCTTCTCTATCGCACACCAGAACTTGTCCTTCTCTTCATCCCTCCGACCAACCTGCGCAGCATATCCCGAGATGACGTTCACCAAGAGCTTTCCAATCATCATTTTCACCATAATCAACCTATCACTCACTCTAGTCACACTCACCACACTGTCTACAAACTCCTCAGAAAACAGGACACCAACACCATTCACGCCCTCCGGGCACCCTTGCCACACAAACTTGTATTTCTGTCCCTGCCTACCTTTCACCATTCTCACACCACTTCCCTTCCATCTTGTCTCTTGCACACAACATGTGTCCACTCTTCTTCTGACCAATACTTCCACCACTTCTACTTTTCTCCCTGTCATTGTCCCTACATTCCATGTCCCAAACCTCAGAAACCGATCTTCACTTCGGGCGGTACCCTGCCCATATGTAGTTGTAATTGTCATGATTCTCTTTTTGAGGCAATGTTTTTATGGCCAGATGCCCTTCCTGACGCCAACCCTCTGAGTCGTATCTTACGACAAGCAGGGATACGGTGTACTTATTCTAAACCAGGGTACACACCGGGAAACGTTTATAACATGGAAATTCTGGGGGAGGTGGAGGCGGTGTCAGCATCACGGCTGAGGAGGCCCGGTCAGCACCACACCACGTCGGCCCGGTCAGCACCACACCACGTCGGCCCGGTCAGCACCACACCACGTCGGCCCGGTCAGCACCACGGCGGCCCGGTCCGACTTACTTGAATTTAACGCTCCAAACGATCCTTTAAAACGAAACTTCACGGAATATGAGCATTCTATATATTTTCAATTCAGTGCTCCAGACTCGCTCACGTACTTGATTTTTGGCATAGACATGGCCATTGGGCCTGGGAAGGACATGGCCTACCTAAAAATGACCTCCGATGACGAGATCCATATTTTTAATTCATATTTAACTTAGCGCATTTCAGCGAGGAACATTATACACTGAATCTCAGCCTGTGCTGCAACGTCATTGTTGACTGGCCCTCCCCTTCCCCCCCCCCCTCCACTTCCCCCCTTCCCCTCCTTCCCTTCCCCTCCTTCCCTCCCCTTCCCCTCCTCCCCTTCCCCCGTCCCTTGTTTATAGGGTAACTTTTATTTGTTTTATTGTGCATTGCAGGTAACTTGCAGAATGGACGACATTGGTGGTGGACCAACCAGTATCTGGTAAAATGATTTGCTTCATTATTGTGTAGTTATTGTGATAACTGATAACATCATTGTGTAGGCATGGTACATTGTTTTAAAGCATGGTGATCTCATTTTCTAAAACTGCCAAGGAACTTTCATTTCGTGCGACCCCCAACTTTCACTTAACTTACTTGAGTTACTTTTGTTATCAATCCTCGTACATTTTCAGGGATTCTTTTTACCTATGATGATTTCGACTCTGCCTGGGTGAGGGGTGGGGGCATGTTATTATCGTTATAATTATTATTATGCTATTATCATTATTGCCGACGTACCATTTTGAATGGAAAAATGTTATTATGCCATTATCGTCATTATTACCTCTGCCACCAAAGGTGGAAGGAGGTTGTTTTTTCACCCCTGTCTGTTTATGTGCATGATATCTGAAAACGTTGGAGACAGATTCGGATGAAATTTGGACGTATTGGGTGTGTGACAAGGACAAATTGATTAGATTTTGGTAAAGATCTGGATCCGGATACTGTACTACAATTTTTGAGCGATTCTTCAACACATTGTCAGATCGGTCCAAAAATAATATATAGCACGATATCTCAAACAGTTGTGAACGGATTCAGAAGAAACTTGGTGGACACAATGGGTGTGTGACAAGGACGAATTGATTCGATTTTGATGAAGATCCGAGTCCAAATCATATGATGAGGTGGGGGGTCAAAAACGAGGTGGGGGCCAAAAACGATATGTAGCATGATATTTTAAAAGGTTACGGATGATTTATGGCAAAATTTGGTGGATGAGTTGGGTTAGTGACAAGAACAAGCCGATTCGATTTTGGTTCAGGTCCGGATCCAGATCTGACCTATCGGTGGATACAAAACATAAACTGTACGACCCGGCAGAGATATGCTCTTTACCGAGTGCCGTTCTAGTTACTTTTGTTATTTGAAGTGGCCTTGGAAAAACGCCATGATGAGCTACTATCTACACACCTTAATACTGTGTTTGTTCAATGTGGAAAAACCTGCCATTTATCTTGGCCTTCAACTTGGGGGAGGGAGGACATTATTAGTATGAATATTGTTTTGTATTAATATTATTGGCAGTGACCCATGGAAAGTCCACATAATGTCAAATATGAGTTCAAGTCCTCAACTCTTCAAAACACACCTCCCCCCCACTCCCTCACTTCCAACTCCTCAGAAACATCAAGTCCACACCCTCCCCTCAAAACCCTAAAACGTCAATCCTTTCCCCACTCCAAGCCTTCAAACCCCCTGCCCTCCCTGCCCATCACGGTCACTTCTCCAACTCACAATCAATCATGTGAGATATGCGGAAGATATTACTATGGCCCGTCATGGTCGCCTGTCCAATTCACAATCCCGCAAGATATGTGGAAAATGGAAAATATGCAATGTGACCATGAGCAGGTCATGGTCCGCCATGGTCGCCAGCCCAGCTCACAATCGCGTGGGATATGCAGAAAAGATATGTGACAAAAAATGACATAAAACCAATGATCTTATTGATGCATAACCTCACGGTGTATCGTTATTAATTGAAACCTCTTCATTTAACCTCTTAATTTAATTTGATCTTGATCATTGTTAATAACTTTTTGAGACATCCTGCTCACAGATCGACAGACAAACAGACAGGAGTGAAAACATAACATCTGTCCACCTCTGGTGGCAGAGGTAATTAACATTTTGATTACAAGAAACGTTTTCATGCCTTCCCGCATGATTAACCACCAGTTTTGGTTTTTCATTGAACAATCCTTGGGAAATCATAACTTGTTATATTCTTAAAAGAGTGTAATAAACTCAAACATAGTTTCGGTCATTCGAGGAGGTCTTTATTTGACCACTGGCGAAGAGCGCCTGCATTAGCCGGGCCTCTAGAGACGACAATTTTAATTGATGGATCCACATTCAAGCCGCCACCTGTGTAAGTCAGTTACATTTGTGTTGCCAGAAGGTCAATTTACACTATTACCAGGAAGTTACGAAGTACTTGAAATTTCTCTCTTGATATTCAGTTATCCCTAGTTTAACTTAGCTCTTGCATCTCTTGTCAATATCAAGTGCTATTAAAAGTATTCTACACATTTCTAAATTGGGCTGCGCAATGCATAGTATTATCTTAAAGGAATTAGACTGGCAATGATAAAACTAACTTTAATATCACTCACCTGATGATCTTCCTTTCTGCAGCTTGGCATCCCAAAGGATTATTCCATCATTGGGAACTGCGTGGTCCAATATGCTTCTAATGAGACTGCTGGCCAGCAGAGAAGAGGTGAAGGCAATTTTAGATACCGAGCACAATCCCCAATGTGCTGTTGAACATTCCAACTGCACTTTTACGTTGCAAACTCAGAGGACATTGGAAGTGTTGTTTGCTCCGCACCTGCCACACTCACTTTGTCACTACGTCATCAAGGCTGAGGGTGTGTATGGCGTCAGGGAAAGTGATAACACAGACATTGCACGTGTATAATCACACAAGGAATGCCAAGCTTGTGCCTGTATGTCGATCCTCTTTGTAATGCAGTTGTTTTTATCTCTTATAAATTATATTGCACATAAATATTGTCATGCCCTTGTACATTGGTACACTGTTGAGCTTGACCACTTAAATGCCCATTAATTATTTATTTTATGAAGGTTTTGGGATGATCGTGATGTTTTGACGTATATTTGAAAAAACAAATTCTGATCTACATCTGCATATCTCTAGTTCAATTTTAAACTCATTTAACTGCAGTACTTGTACCATATTTCAGGTAACACTGAATAACCCAAAGGAAATGGTATCTTCAGTGATTGTTTTGTTCAAGATTTTGTGAAATGGAAGATGATTATTGTGATGCTCATTTGATATCAGTAAATTGTATTTACCGAAATCATAAACGGTTTTGAAACGCTGCTCTGTATTCAGGTTGAAACCGTTTATTGGCGCTGTTGTTCAAAAGTATATATGGCATGCTCTCAATTGTAAGGAAAGTTGCAGCATAGTCATGTTGGCTTTTCTTGTTTATTTTAATAATGTTGACATTTTAAAGACTTAATAAAGTGATATGCAATGAGTGACTTCAGACTTGCAACTCCTCGATGAAACTTCAAGCTCAAGTGATTCATCAAAGCACAGATGGCCATCAATTTTACTTGCATTCCTGCACTGTTCTAATCAGATTCTGATGTGCCATGCAGTGTTAGAGTGCCGGTGCTCCTGAAGCAGTTTCTTGGCAAGGGATATACTGGGTGGTTTATCGTTGTTTTCCCAGCAGGAGTTAGGGTCAAGAATTTGGAATTTGGCCATAGTGCCAGTGATAACTTGCCTACTCTTCGCAAAGTACTCATGCAATCTTTAACATCCATCAACTAATGCCGGCAGATGGGACACATAGTTTAATGTCCACGTGAAAAATGCCACACACATTGATTCAGCATGCCCATGAAACGCACACTGGGATGAAACACACACATCTGTAATGGGACTCGATCTGGCGTCCTGGCCGATGGCAGTTAGGGGTGCATCATTAACCAGTATAGAGCCGTAAGGCTTCAATGTCACCGAGTGCATGGAACAGCGATGTGTTGCCCTTACAAGCCCCAAAAAGGGTGAAACTAGTCGGGAGCTTCGCTTTTTCATCTGGAGTTCCAAACAGACAGTGACAGTGAGAGCTCGGGTTCCAAACTCTTGGGTAATGAGAGCGAGAGTTAGGGTTTTGGAGACCAAGGTATAGAGAGTGAGAGCTCACGTTTGGACTGTGATACCTTAGATTTACAGAACTCTAGCTTTGGTTCCAAGACCGATTTCTTGGGTTCATTTATACTGAGCTAGGATTTGGAGAGTGAGGACTCGGGTCCAGCGAGGGCTAGGGTTCAGAGAGCAAGAGCGAGGTCTAGTTTTCAGAGAGAAAGCACTAGGGTTTTAAAAGCAAGAGCTAGGATCCTCGAATGAGGGTTTGTAGAGCGAGATCAAAGGTGGGGAGAGGCATCAAGTGTTAAGAGAAATCAAGCTCGGATTCGGAGGGTGCAAGCCTTGTGTTCCAAGTGCTAGGGTTTGGAAAGTGAGCTCTTGGTTTTCTAGTACAAGTGCTCAAGTTTCGAGAGCAAGAGCTTAGGTTCAGAGAGTGAGTGCTCAGAGATGGGAAGCTGGGATTAATCGAGAGCTTGGATTCTGAGAGCTTGATCTAGGGTTATGTTATGAGAGCTGCCAACAGTATTTAGAGAGTCCAAACCCTCTGTTGATCTAGGGTTTGGAGAGCAATAACTGGTGTTCGGAATGCACAGGCCTTGTGGTATTCACGGAAGTTCTGACCTTGGAGTTTTCTTTGTTTGGTCGTACAGATGAAAATCCGATGGTGGAAGATCAGGACTCTCGTGTTGGGTGGGATGGGCGTTGGGGGGAAACGGTTCAAAACCCTGCAGTCTTCATCTTGTGTGGGCATGCATTGTTTTGTTGCTGCATAATGACACCCACGATGCTTTATGTGCATTGCTGGCTTCATTTTTTTAGCAGAAGTACCCATAATGTTGCTGGTTTTGCTTGTTATTCAGCAGACAGGATACAAATGTGACGACTCCTTCCGACACAAGTCTGGAAGAGATATCACTGACCATGTGAAAAAATGTTTGTTATAATGTACACACCAACATTATTGAGCGTTTGACTTTGCAAGTTGTTCACAGTTGTGGCAAAGAATGACCTGATCAGAAACTGATGCCACACCATCTGTATGGCGAAGATGTTGTCTGAAAGTGAGATAGAGATCTGCAGAATGAAGATCTGCTTTCCTTTGTTCCTGTTGCCACTTCTCTAAGATGACATGATCATAGAGTCTAATGTTGATGTATCTGGAGCCATTGCAGTGTACGTTGAAGGAATCAAGATTCAGCAATAACATGGGCATCCCAACCTTCAGCTGCAGTATGGGAAGGATATGGCATATCTGAAGGCATAAAGAATTTGACATCAGTTGAGGAATTTGTCAGGAAACTGGAAGGCATTGGCATCATTGAATATCTTATCAAGCTCCTGCAGATGCATTTCTCACCTGGAAAGAGTGAGATCAGGTAATGATTCACATGTTCCACCGGTCGCCAGAAGGAAGGTCTCGGTGAATGTTTTGCCTCTGACATCCAAACAAATCTAGAGGCTATGATGATTCTCTACACTATCTTTGACCGGCTCATTTACTTGTTTCTGCTCCCCATTTAGCTTTGATTCATTCTCATTGGTATATGTCTCCAGTGATTCGTTGTCAAATTCTGTTTTCTCCCAGATCTCTCGTTGATTCTTAGGAATGATGGATCCGTTTTGGCAAACCAAAGTGTTCTGCATCCACTGCATTCAATATGATCCTGGATCACAAAGACCACCTGGTTAAGAATGATCTCTGTTGACTGTTCTATGCCATTTGTCACTTTAGATCTTCACAAAGGACTCAAATTTTCCGCTCCCAGAATTGGAGGGTATTTACAGTGCCTTCAGAAAGTATTCACACCCCTTGACTTTTTCACATTTTGTTGTGTTACAGGTTGAATTTAAAATGGAGTAAATTGAGATTTTTTTTTTTGTCACCGATCTACACAAAATACTGCATAATGACAGTGAAAACATGTGTATGAAATACAGATACAGAATGAAATACATAAATATCTAATTTACATAAGTATTCAGTTCCCAGAGTCAATTCTTCGTAGAAGTGCCTTTGACAGGGATTACAGCTTCTAGCCTTCTTGGGTATGTCTTCATCAGCTTTGCACATCTGGATTTGGGAAGTTTCGCCCATTGTTCCTTGCAGAGTTGCTCAAGTTTTGTCATGTTGAATGAGGAATGTCAGTGAACAGCAATCTTCAAGTCTTTCCACAGATTCTCAATGGGATTTAAGTCTGGGCTTTGGCTGGGCCACTCAAGGACTCACGTTCTCGTTCTGAAGCCATTACAGTGTTACTTTGGCTGTATGATTGGGGTCATTGTCCTGTTGGAACATAAATCCCCACTGCAGTCTAAGGTATTTTGTACTCTGAAGCAGGTTCTCCTCAAGTATACGCCTGTATTTGGCTCCATTAATTGCTCACTCTATCCTTACAAATCTTCCAGTCCTTGCCGCTGAAAAGCATCCCCATAGCATGATGCTGCCACAACCATGCTTCACGGAAGGGGTGGTGTTAGATGGGTGATGAGCTGTGCTCGGTTTCTGCCAGACGTAGAGCTTTGCATTCAGGTCAGAGTCAATTTTCGTCGCTTCATACCACAGAATAATTTGCCTCATGCTTTCAGAGTCTTTCACGTGCCTTTTTGCAAACTCCAGGCATGCTGTCATGTGCCTTTTTCTCAGGAGTGGCTTCCATCTGGCCACTCTCCCATAAAGCCGAGGTTTGTGAAGTGCTGCAGAGACTGTTCTTTTTTTGGCAGATTCTCCAATCTCAGCCAAGGAACTCTCTAGTTCTGTTAGAGTGGTCATTGGGTTCTTGGTCACTTCTCCGAGCAAGATCCTTCTTGCACGGTTTTTTTTTTTTTTTTTTTTTTGTATACAAGATTGAGACTCGTGTAAGAGCTAACATCAATCATAAAAAATAAAACGGACCCACAAAACATACAAAAAAGGGAGCGGGAGACAAGATGGGGAGAGAGAGGGAAGCACACAAGTACAACAGCAGAGAACAGGGACAAGGGAAGATCTGTGGAAGGGAGAGGGCTAGGGGGGAGGAGGCATGGGAAGGTGGTGGGTGGGGGGAAAGTATAAAACATATGGACACTGCTGGAACTTACAGGAAAGAAAAAACTCGGTATTTCAAATAAATAAAAAAACAAAGTGGATTTGTGGTGAATTAATTGGGGCAGAAGACATCAAGGTTTTGGATGGGAGAAGATAAGAGATGGTGGTGAACAGCTGTTTTAAAGACCTGGAGGGAGGAGTGGGATTGAAGAGAGTGAGGGAGTTTGTTCCAGAGGTGGGAGTAAAGAGAAATGAAGGAGTGAAGGTGAACAGAGTCTTTATTTTGGCAATTTCACCAGAGAGGGTTACTGGCAGATCTTGTGCGACCTGTAGGAATATTTGGGGGACAGAGCACAGATAGAGCTGGGGGAGCTATTCCGGATAGGAGTCAATAGAGGACAGAAAGACCACCTACCTGCTTGCGGTGAGTGAGTGGAGTGAATGGCCCACAGAGTTAGCGTCATCACCGGAGATTCCAATGATTCTGAAAGCATTGGTTTCAACAGCGTGATGAAGCACGAGGTGTGAGGAGCACCAGCCCAGAGGGGAGAACAGTATTCCATTGAGCTGCGGATGAAAGCATTTTATGTAGTGAGGAGCTCAGGTGTGCCAAGGAAGGACCTCGCATGACGGAGGATGCCCAGTCGGCGACTGGCTTTGGAGACCAGCTTGGAAATGTGGTTTTCCACAAAAGATCATGGCAGATATTGAGACCCAAAAGCTTGAGTGACAGAACTTCTTGGAGAGGATTGTTCAGAAAGTATATGGGAGGTTTGTCCAGTCGGTCTTTTCGGAGAGACATAGTAAGAGTGTGAGATTTGTCAGAATTGAAAGACGTGTTCCAATTGTTTGACCAGTCTGTGATTTTGTCCAGGTCTGCGGCGGGTGAGGAGGCTGCAGACTGCCGATATGAGATATGAGAAATCAATCAGAGTGTGGAGTCATCAGCAAAGAGATAGAGAGGATTTTCAAGAGAGTCAGAGAGATCATTGATGAAGACCAGAAAAAGCACACGGTCCAGAACACTGCCTTGAGGAACTCCAGCCTGAACAGGAAGGGGAGATGAGAGAAACCCATTCAGGGCCACACGTTGACTACGACCAGAGAGGAAGTCCGCAAGCCATGCGTGGAGATTTCCATGGATACCATAGGAGGAGAGTTTGGTGATCAGAGCGGGGTGCCAGACCGTATCGAAGGCACGTGATATGTCAAGGAGGGAGACAGCTCTAATTTCCTGTTTGGCATTGAGGACCTCCATCCATTGGTGAGACAGCATGTCCAGAGTAGAGTGACCTGGTCTGAATCCAAATTGATGATCAGAAATCAAGCCATTGGAGAAGAGGAAAGATTTGATATCCGAAGCAATGATGGAATCCATGACTTTGCTGATAATTGGGAGGAGGCTGATTGGTCTGTCGTTGTAACGATCTGTTTTTGCACCTTTTTGTGTAAAGCGTTAATGTTGGCTGATCTCCAAGCTGATGGCAGTTGACCTTGAGTAAAAGAGAGGGTGAAGAGAACAGAGAGAGGGTGAGATAGAGAGGCAGAGCTGGATTTTAGGACCCGTGGGCTGATGCAGTCTGGTCCAGTTGCAGAATCATAGTCGAGGATTGACAAAAACTTTTCTACCTTGTCAGGAGAGAAAGACACAGAGTCCATTAGCAGGTGGGTCTAGAGAGGGATGGGTTTGGGACACAAGATTTTGAGGCAAACACAGAGTTGAGGCATTCAGCTTTTTCACGTGCGGAGTCAGCTGTGTCGCGAGTTTGGTTGCTCAGTTTGGTCAGATGGTCAGCTCTAGTAAGAGTCTGTGTCGTTCCATATTTTTTTCATTTTATAATGATGGAGCTCACTGCTCTGGGAACTTTCAACAATATAAATTGTTTTATACCCTTCCCCAGATGTATGCCTCCTCACAAATTTATCTTTCGAGTCCTACGGACAGTTCCTTGGACGTCATGGTACAGTTTCTGCTCTGACATGCACTGTCAACTGTGATACCTATAGAAAGGTGTGTTTCTTTCTAATTCATGTCAAATCCATTGAATTGGCCACAGGTGGACTCCAATCAAGTTGTAGAGACATTTCAAGTATACTCAACGGAAATTGGATGCACCTGAGCTCAATTTGGTTTGTCATAGCAAAGTCGTTGGATACTTGTTGACTCAAGACATATTTCAGCTTTTAATTTTCAATAAAAAAAAAATTTTTTTAATCTAAAAACATGTTTTCACTTTCTTTTCATGGGATATTTTATGGAGTATGGGGTATTTTTATGGGTACTTTGGCATTATGGGATATGTGTAGATCAGTGCCAAATTTTTTTTCAATTTAATCCAATTTAAATTGAGGTTGTAAAACAACAATATGTGAAAAAAGTCAAGAGGTGTGAATAATTTCTGAAGACACTCGTGGCAGACAAAGATCAGCCAATTGGCAAAAGCTGTTGCAGCCCTTGTCCAAAGTGTACTGTGGCTGCCTCTGTCATGGCTCTATCCACCTCTTCATCATACAAGAGATCTCATACTTATAAAGTTGCCTTGTAGGTTGGGTAAACATTGGCGTTCATGGTTTGGAGGTTTTCAAAGCTTGTGGATCCTAATACACTGTATAAGAGCATCCTCGGAAAATAGAGCTCATATTGTAAGGCAGAGATAATATATCGAATCAGTCTATTCGGTTGTTGTCTCTCTGATTCTGCCCTCCTATAACTGCTTTGCCATTGTGTTTGTTCAATCAAGTGACTGATGTTGTCAGTCTGTTTCAACTAGATTGACAGTCGCCTGCATTTTTTTTTGATTGGTAAGGCTTTCTTCATGTTGCTCATCACGCTCAGCCTCCTGCTTTCTTGTCTACTCTTCATAGGTAAAGGCCTTGGACCAAGGTTTGTCTTCTTCTTTGGTGGCACAAACAAGCCACCTCATGATAGAATGAGCGACATGTCACTGTTGCTGTTGTTGGGTGTGGGTCGATTTTTGAACTGTGCACCCATTGGTCGGAAAGCTGCCAGATCACACCCACATCTGTCGCTTTACTCCACCCACCATCCTGCCGACAATAAATATCTATCGCCACCATCTTGTTTCCTGATGGGCCGAACACATTAGGCCTGTATAGGCAACTGCACTGTCCGGCTTTGTTGCGTCAGATTTCCATTGGCTTTGTTTGGGTCGAATTTTAAGTTGTTAGTATGGTTTAATCGAGCCTGTACGCGCCTCCCTAAAAAAATAGTATAACGTAATTCTTGAATGGTGCCATGTGCGCGTTTCCAAATCTGCCAATTTACCGGATTTTTAAAGCCAATTTAGTCGAGCATAATGGAAAAGCCCCGTACCTCGAATATCCATATACAGGTTTTTATGAGGAAAAGGTTATTACCACAAAGAGAGCAGGAGGGCGGAAACTTGGTAACCGAATACATCTCTGACTTTTTTGAGGCCCAAACCTAGATCTACTGTAATCTATATAGCCAACTCAAGAGAGGATAATAACATGACCTTCCCTGTCACTCCTGTTCGGAGTGGGTGCATTGGTTGCCTGAAACCAGACTCAGCTGTCAGTCAGACTCGTAATTTATATTGAACGAAACCGTGAAGACCCTCGGAGATTAATTGTATATGTATAATATCTTCAACAGTAAGGATTCGGGAGGGGGTGAAAATATTTTGTGTCCCAGGTTGTGACCACAATGCAGTCATTGTTGTTCAACAATGTCATTCAAAACTGGAAGCATAAGCTGGCCATGCACTTGTCAAAGGTGTGTCACAGCCTAAGTTGGGTGTGGCAGTCCCAACCCCTGAGAGTATTCATTTTGTTATCAACTAAAACCTTCCTGAGTATAACCCACCATTTTTCAACCCATTCTGCCAAAAAGCCACGAACAGACACTTCTCAGATTATATGATGATGATGAGGATGATAATTATGATTGAGTATGAGTTGTTATATCCCCTCCCACTGGGAGCGGCACTATGCCATGTAAATTTGCACAGAGAGAATTGGGGTCCATGAGGACCCTGTTTATGATTTTTTTTTTTCACAGCCAAAAACCTTCCTATGCGCACACACACACACACACACACACATCAAGCACACCAACCAGTTTTCAACTCATTCCGTGTGACGGTTCAGGAGTGCATAGACGTCAAACAAACAGGTTGATGCTTCTCAAATTGTAGGGTGATCTGTGTAGCAATGATAAGGAGCCTTCGTAAATCTGCGCATGAATCTGAAATGAAACAAGCATTCTGAGTGTTGCGCTGCAATACATGTCCCCTACCGGCAGTCTGTCGTCCGGAAAACTGTTGGGGAAATTACCAAAGTTCAAAGTGCCATAACTTTGTCAAAAAATGATCGAAACGTCGTGAAGTTCGAACTTGATCTGTAACTTATCATGAGGAAACCATGTGCCAAGTTTGAAATCATTAGCATTAAGAGTTTAGAAAAAAAAGTCCGGAAAACTTCTTTGTATGACTGACTGACAGACGGAGGGACGCAGTGCAAACCTATAGTCCCCTCCGGTGTACACCGGTAGGGGACTAATAATACTGTACTCGTGTAGGACCTAAGAGTTGATTCCCCATAAACTTCGGTTTGCTCAGGAATGTTAAACATATGACAAAAAGTGAACGTGAGATGCTGTTGGATATTTCTTGCCTTTATTAAGGAGTACGTGCACACATTGTTGACCGGTTGATCATTGTGTGATGAGACAAACTTTTTTTCTTTTTTTCGAAAAAACACTTCTTCTTTTTTAATAAACAGGATTGCAGGTGGTGTATTTGACCATGTTAACTGAGATGTATTTTCCATCACAGAAGCCAATGCTAATTCTCAGAAAATCTTAAGCAGTTTCATCAAAAACGTCTTCATTGTAAAATACTTGTGTGGTGTCTTGTATATAAAAGCAGTCTTGTGATTAGGCCATATTCTTTTAAAACTTTTTTTTTTTTTCGTATTCTTATTGTTTAAAGAGGTGTGTGTGCTTGTATGTGTATGTAGGATTCTAAATCTAAGCTTGGAAATGCTTTACAGAACTGTAGGAAGAGTAGCGTGACAAACGCATGAATTATAATAAGGATTATATTTTAGGAATAGCTGACACTGTATAATTATTAAAAGTGTGTATGTGTGTCAGGAAAAACCGAGATGTTTGTGTACACATCTCTACATGTATGAGCAAGGCCTACAATTACAACAAAAACAAGTTGTCAAATGTTTCTGTTGTTGAGGACCTCCCTGGGTTTCCAAAAGCTTGGAATCTAAATTTGGAATATGAAATAGTTCTGTTTTTAGCATGATTTTCACCTACAAACTCATTGCCCTTTCCACAAAGGCCACTCGGGTAAAACGATCTTGAAGAGCTGATGTTCAATGCAAGACAAATATATCAATACGACTTTCTTTCGAAGGATCTATGAAGGACATGGAGGCATTTGGGCATATCAAAGGCTGCATTGGTACGTACAGCCAACATATGGTTGTTTGTCAACATATGGTTGTGGATTGCATTTATAATCTCACTCGTCATGGTCTGTCAAAGTCCTATAAATTGTACCAAATTACTTTGGTGAACCAGGTAAGGATACAAAATGTATGTCCATTTTCATGAGCGAATTGTTTGAGTATTTAGCATTGTGGGAAAGTTAGACTGCAATCTCTGTGGTGCACGTGCCTGTTAAATGTCCCAGGATTACCAAAAATGGTACCGCAGCTGTTTGGGGCTTTGGTGGCACTATGGTACCATTGCGAAGGATTAACCGTACCTTTTTCACATCCCGCGGGAACAATACTTATAAAATGTGTCGAAGGCTTCTTTGTTTTTATTAGTTCTATGGCAATAAACACCAAGGAGGTGTGGACGTCATTAACGCAATTAGCTCTAATTGCTGCACTGACGCGTGTTTTTGTGGAATGAACATGGGAAAAATGTAATGCCGGTGTCTGCTTTGAGAAATCACCTGGAGAGCAAATGAAAAAAATAGGACTTCATGGATTCTGCTGAGTGCAAGGAAAAAGTTGTATCAATTTTTTTGTAGAGGTTATGTTTTCACCCCTGTCTGTCTGTTTGCTTGTTTGTGCACAGGATATCTCAAAAGGTTGTCGACGGATTCGGTCTAAATTTGGTGAAGAGGTTGTGTATGTGAGAAGGACGAACTGATTCGATTTTGGTGAAGATCTGGATACTAAATTTTGTAAGTGATTCTTCACCTTTGAGAAATAGAGCCAAAATTGATATATCGCATGGTATTTCAAAAAGTTGTGGAATGATTCTACAAAAACTAGGTGGATTGGTTGGGTAGTCGACAAGAACGAAATTAGATTTTAGTTCATGTCCGAATCCAGATCTGCCCCATTGGTGGATACAAAATGTAAACTACCCAGTCTGGCAGAGGTATGCGCTCTACCGAGTGTCGTTCTAGTTTTTATATTGATTGTTAAAGCCAGGACACGGTGTGGCTGCTTGCCTATTTTGCAGTACACTTTCTTGTTTTAATGTCTCCCACCTAGTGGTATGAGGCCTTGGTGTTCTATTGCCAAATGGATGTTTCAATGTAGAGGAGGTTAGATGAGTGGAAGGGAGAGAAAAGGGTAATGGAGGCTTGTAAGAGTGGAATAAGAAGTGAAAACAAGCTCAGTTACTTGTATTCTTTGGGCTCACCATCAGTCATTCCCTCTATTCGGCGAAACACATCTCTAAGCTGATTCCTAAAGCTGGGAACTGACTGGTCATTTTGACCCAGGCCCCTCACTTCTGCAGAACTTGTAACAACCTATGCCTGTTTCAAAGTACAATGGCGTTGTCGGTATTCCTTGTAGACTGGCATAGCCCTGCATTCCGCGCCCTGTCTGCTGGAAGTCCACGGGCTATGAAAATAATCAATATCACCAATCAGGAGGCGTGGATGACTTGCAGTGTTTACTCCTTTCTAACACTAAACTGGTTCATCTGCTCCATCTTCAACTGTCTCTCTTCTTATCATGCCCCCCCCCCCCCCCTGTCCTTTCAGACATCTCCCCTCCCCAGCTGTACAACGCTGAGCATCTTCATCCACCAATCTTCTCCTTGTCAACTTCTCAAAGTCCAGCTTTCTCTCTCACCCGAATTCCTGTGTACCTCTTTTCCCACCGATGGAAAAATCTCCATGTCTGTCCAATGTCCTCTGTCCAATTTCTCCCTCCACCACCATCTCATGTCATCTTTCGTTTCCACTAATGATCTCTTTTTATTCCAACTAACCTCTTACCATACCCTACATTTTCCATTAGAAAATGTATATACTGTATGTCCATCAACTGCCAACTCGTGCCCTTTTTATGTCAGTTGAAAATCCCTCTTCCTCTGTCATTTTATTTCTCCCTGAGCCTTGAGTTTGTTTTAAAATCGAAGGTAGTTTGGTGAGAATACAGAAGGGGAGTAGAGTCAACAGTTCATAGTGTTCTTAAATGCAGTTGATAACTGTACCAATGATGAAGGAATGACGCAACATACTGTATGACACAAATACACTAGAGGGAGGTGCTGACTCGTGCCATTAGATTTCTCTTCTAGGAAGTTAGGGTTGGTTTATGATTTGACGTCGTATACCGAAAAAAAATTAAATCTGACTTAACTCCCTGCCTACATGTTCTTAGTATGTAGAGATAGCAAATTTCTTCCATTCTGTTGATTTCAAAACGTCATATGAATGCAAAATGAAGCTGTGTGTGTGTGTGTGTGTGTGTGTGTGTGTGTGTGTGTGTGTGTGTGTGTGTGTGTGTGTGTGTGTGTGTTTATACACTGAATCAGTTTGGCTCACAGGGCACCTTGAAAATGCTGTTACTTGCACAAAATCTGCCTTTCAAATCGTCTTTTAAACATAAATTTCAGCATTTAGATGAGAGTGGCAATTTCAAAGTCGTTAACCACAAATGTTCTGTTCCTGAATAAAAATCGGCCTCATGGAAATAGAGGAAAAAAGACAAATATCTGTGGATGAGTCTGAGAGGTGTTGATTTCCTATCATTCCCTGGTAATATAATCGGCAGCTGCAGTGAATGTATATAAAAAACACATGGACGGTTCAACTTTTAGCAATAGATGCAAAAATCGAGTATAATTGATCTTGTGGCCTTGGAACTACACGAAAACAATCTCTCACATCTCCCACCCCTTCCTCTCCACCTCCAACACGATTAATAGTAACTATCCTTGTTTTAAACTTATCATGTGCATTCAAAAGCCCCAGCTATGTTCTTCCCATCGGTGTCAAAAAGCAACTAATCCAGATAAAGTCCATTCGCTGGTAGCGAATGCCCGTCCGCTCAGGCCTTACACCAGTTCACATAGCGGGGATATTGTACGACGAGCAGTTGCCCATTCCGCAAGCTAAGTTCTCCAAGGCTTTTGTTTCGCAGAGGAACAGCCCTTTCTTTCAGGTATGATACTTTTCCAAGGTTTTCAGATCATCTCAGAAGCTTGGTGAGCCATTTTAGGTAACAATCCGTATCCACCACAGACAATATACTTGATGATGGCCTGAATGCCGACATTTCCTGGGGTTTCTGTACATGCATATTGCCTCTAACTTGTAACTCTGACTTTCTATCCCTGGTTAGTGTCAGCTGTTTCTGCTCCTTGATCACAGCTGTTGTTGATCCTAAATAGAGAATTCCGTACCTGTGAGAGTCACCTCTCCCTTTCAACTCCAGTCACTTGAGCTCTTTGTGCCTGCTTGCTCTTTTGATGTGCTTCCTGTCTGCTTGGCCGGCGTGTGAGTATTGCAACAAATATGGCTCTGTGTTTGTCTGTTTGTCAGCAGAATAACTCGACAATATGAGCAGCTAGAATTGCCAAATTTGGCACAGAGCTTCAGTTGTACACACAAACACGATTATTGCAATACTCACATGCCGGCCTATGGCTGCAGCCTTAGTAAATATAGTCCTGTACTAAATTTCAAATGATATTTTTCCTTGTGAGCTTAAAGTTGAACTTGTCCAAGATGTTCACAATATGAAGCTCTGTGCAATATGAAGCATAATATGGCGATTCTATCTGCTCTTGCTGTACAGTTATTCTGCTGACAATTAGACAAATACAGACAGCATCAACACAATACTCATACACCCAGCCTACGGCTTGAGTAAATACTTCATAGCATTATAATAATAATAATTAATAAGACTTCCTTTACAAAGAACTTTGACGCAGGAGGAGGTTATGAGGCCCATGCATGAAAGCCTGTACTATTATTACCAACTCATGATTATTTTGTGCTTTTTATCTTTTTTAAATGTTGAGCATCAAGCAAGAAAGCAGCATGTACAGTGCCTTCAGAAAGTATTCACACCCCTTGAATTTTCACATTTGGTTTTGTTTCAGCCTGAATTTAAAATGGATTAAGTTGAGATTTTTTTTGTCACTGATCTACACAAAATACCCCATAATATCAAAGTGGAGTTAAAAAAAAATTCTTTACAAACATAATTAAAAATGAAAAGCTGAAATATCTCGAGTCAATATACGTATTCAACCCCTTTGTGATGACCCTCAAAATTGAGCCTAGGTGCATCCAATTTCCTTTGATCATCCTTGAGAAGTCTCTGCAACTTGATTGGATTCCACATGTGGCCAATTCAATTGATTGGACATGATTTAGAAAGGCACACACCTTTCTATATGAGGTCCCATAGTTGACTGTGTGTGTCAGAGTAGAAACTCTACTATGAAACACAGCACTTCACAAATCTAGGCTTTATGGGAGAGTAGCCAGATGGAAGCCACTCCTGAGAAAACGAAAGACACATGACAGCACACCTGAACTTTGCAAAAAAAGCATGTGAAAGACTGAGAGCATGAGGCAAAATATTCTGTTAACTGATAAGACGAAAATTGAACTCTGGCCTGGATGCAAAGTGCTACGTCTGGCGAAAACCGAGTACAACTCATCACTCATCACTTCCCTACCGTAAAGCATGGTGGTTGCAGCATCATGCTATGGGGATGATTTTTAGCAGCAGTGGGAGACTTGTAAGGATAGAGGGAACAATAAATGGAAACGAATACAGGCAAATCCTTGAGGAGAATCTGCTTCAGAGTGCAAAAGACCTCAGACTGCGGGGAAGATGTACATTCCAACAGGCCAATGACCCCAAGCATACAGCCAAAGCAACACTGGAATGGTTTCAGAACAAGAACGTGAAAATCCTTGAGTGGCCCAGCCAAAGCCCAGACTTAAATCCCATTGAGAATCTTTGGAAAGACTTGAAGATTGCTGTTGACCAACGCTCCCCATCCAAATTGACAGAGCTTGAGCAAATCTGCAAGGAAGAATGGGAGAAACTCCCCAAATCCAGATGTGCAAAGCTGATACAGACATACCAAAGAATACTCAAAGCTATAATTGCTGCCAAAGGCTCTTCCACGAAGTATTGACTCCGGGGGCTGAATACTTGTGTAAATTAGATATTTCTGTATTTCATTTGCAATGAATTTGTAAACGATTATAAAAACATGTTTTCACTTTGTCATTTTGGGGTATTTTGTGTAGATCAGTGACAAAAAAAATCTCAATTAAATCCATTTTAAATTCAGGCTTTAGCACAACAAAATGTGAAAAAGTCAAGGGATGTTAATACTTTTTTTTAAGGTCTTTAGTATGATTCGGCCAGGGTTTGAACCATTGACCTCCCATAATCAGAGCTGACACTCCAATCATTGCGCCACCGAGGCTGGTGAATAAGTACTCAATCATGAACAAATTCTACACTTTCAGAAGTGTTGTTCGGAATGGCATTCATGAGGAAATGAAGCAGATCCTTCACTTGAAATTGGAGAATTGTGTGTGTCATTATAAACGTATCAAAGGCCAAGTTATATTTCTTATGAAACAGGATACAGTTAGGATTAATTTGACCCAATTTTGCACAGCATTTAATAGGACACCAATTTAAGTCTTAATATTGAACAAGCGTTTCTATTAATGCATTCATAAAACACTCAAGGATAGGTTTGTGCATTCATAAAGGATAGGTTTGTCATAATTTTACTTGATGAATATTAATATCATATAACTTGCCCCCTTTTAAATCGTACAAAAAATATGGGAGAAACATTTATCCTGATTGAATACTGCTTTCAAATTCAATATTAAATGCAACTTGGCCCTTTTTAGATATTATATCTTTAAAATGCTGCACGATTTAAAAAATAAATCTTAAGAAACCTGCATTTTTTCATGGAAATGTTTGCAGTGATATAAATTCTTTCTTCATGACTATTTTAATTTCCAGATAAGGAAATTGAGATTACATTAATGAGGTGTAGATAAGGTGCAAGCATGATTGGCCAAATTATATAAACCCCAAGAACAGACATTATATAATTAACCTTGTGAGGTGAACGGTCATGAGAATATTACACACTTTTGAAACTAGTGCACCCGCAGACTCCAGGAGGGGCAGGAAGGGTCATTCCTCTTTGGGGTATATAGATTGCAGTCGATCAATGGACGGGTCTCAAGAACATTGGGTGTGTGTTCATTTACCAAGTTTCTTGTGGAGAGATCGCCAAGTGGTTTAAGCATTTGAGCAAGCACTCCATTCAAAACTGTTAAGGAACCGCTGGCTTGGCAAGCGCTAGCTTGCTGCTTTGTAAAGGAGCACAACCCGAGCTTCTCCCTTTCAGTTTTGTATCAAACAGCAGGAGCGAGTTTCAAATGTTCGCGACGAAAAATGCCATGGTAGCGGCAGAAAGGGCCATGTTATTAACCCAACATTTGTGGGTTATATAGAGGACCGTAGATCTTCGCTCAGTTCTGTAAGTAAACCTTACTTCACGGATGTCGGGATTCCTCCAAATTTCTTCATTATTTTTTTATTTTTTTTGTATACTGAATCGAGGCTCGTGAAAGAGCTAACATTAAGCACACAAAAAGTCAAACCGACACATAAAACACAAAAAATAATGGGAGCGGTAGACAAGATGGGGAGAGAGGGGGAAGGACACAAACACGACATTTGAGAGCAGGGACATCGGGAGAAATGTGGGAGTGGGGTATGTATGATATGTATGATTTAGTATGATAAAGAGCATTAGCAACTGTTTAAAAAGCTAAGCATACATGTTTGTGGTTTATAATATTTTTACTTCCTATTGCTTCCACAGAAACACCATTATAACTATAAGGTTTATCTTTGTCATTATATCTACATGTTATCACTGCAGGAAAAACGCCTTGGGGAAGTGGGACATTATTAGTATTAATATTGTTTTGTAATAACATAAATAATATGTGATTATCATTAATTTTGTTATTAAAAGCGTCTTTGGAAAAACACCACGATAAATCGTCTTTGGAAATACGCCACGATAAAGCTAATTTAACATTTATATACACCTCAATGTGCAACCCCATTGACGGCAATGGCGGGCAAACTCGCTCGGGGGGAGAAAACCCCCTAGGGGTGGGGGGGGGGGCAAATGAATGCGCTACAACCTTCATGGTGTAACCCTTGGTCATCCTGTCAAGTTTGGTTGAGATTGGATAAGTAACGACAGCATGTATTGGCGTCAAAAAATCATCAGACAGATGGACAGACACAAATGGCGTATTTTAGTATGATGATAGCCGCAAAATCGGTGAAAGTACGGTGTACCGCTTTGAGTACGGTGAAATCCACCATTACGAAGTGGAAGATGTATAACACCAACCAGACTCTACCAAGATCAGATTGTACATATAAACTCAGCAGCTGGACAAGCAGGAACTGGTTCGGGATGTAAATCCAACAATGACTTTTAAACATCCACACTGAGATGGAGGTCAGTGTTCATCAATCAACAATATCCCGTTCCCATCAC